>NC_089595.1:1830245-2046956 GCF_019320115.1 Miscanthus floridulus | reverse complement strand
TGGATGGGTTGAGGGCGCGACCCGTCGCGCTTTCTGGAAGAGCGTGACCCGCACTGATCACTTGAGGCCTCGTTTAGTTGCACCGATTCGACGCCGCTGAAAACACTGCGCGTTACTGTAGCGCTCCGTAGCATTTCGTTTGTATTTGGTAATAATTGTCTAATCGTTGACTAATTAGGCTCAAAACGTTCGTCTCGCAAAGTACAACCAAACTGTGCAATTAGTTTTTGATTTCGTCAACATTTAGTACTCCATGCATGTACCGCAAATTTGATGTGACGGAGAATTTTCTTTTTGTATAGTGCCAAAGTTGGGAATTTAGGAGGAACTAAACACACCCTGAGTCTCCGCATGATGCCTGCTCATGTGCCGACCAGCACAACTAGCATGACGTCAGCAAACGCAAAACGAAAAAAAGCGCAACATTTTGGAAGGGTTATAGTTTTTTTTAATGTTGTATCTGTTTTTTATTTCGTCTGCACCAGCGTGTTCTACGTAACAAAGCGAACAAAACTAGATTTCACTTGTCTATGTTTCGAAGAATTTTATTTTAGTAGCAATTTATGTGTAAAAATATGCTAGATTTATGAAATGATTTGCTACTATATAATACTAAATTTGTTACTCTAAAAATATATTAAAGTTTTTACATGGTATGCTAAAATTATTACATAGAATATACAAAAATATTGTGCTACACACGGTGTACTCTACACCCCACGGGTGATAGCTACCACCACCCCAAAGCAGGCCAGGCACGGAGTGGACAGCAAACAGGAGGCTGCAGACTCGCTCCAATTCGGCCACATGCAAGTCACGGTAGCGCCCTGCCGTCCTCTCTCTTGCAGCATCGCCTTCCCTCTCATATTTCTCTCACCTCCTCACTCCTCTCACGTCACTTTTAGCATTCATCAAATCACCCCGTGCATGCAAAAGCTTGATGCCATATTATTTCCTAAACCACATAACTCATTTTCATTTTTTACATCATATTATTGGTGTTGATTTTATCTACAAAATAAGACCCATATGGACTATATTTTATACTAAAAAAATAAGTGGCGCGTGCGCCCCCACATTTGAAAAAATTGTCAAAACGTAGTATCAATGGATCTCATTTTATTCGGCACATTATTTCCATCAATAATCTTTAAACGGTTAGTCAAACGAACTTGCGGTTTGTGAGATATTGCATTTTTGAAAGGATGAGAAAAACCACACTAAAGTGACGCGAGGGGAGAGGAGAGAGGTGAGCACTGAGCACTAGTCACTATGCAGTTAACAACCTGTTCGTTTGGCTTATAACCCTTACTTTTTTAGTCAACGAATAGTATTTTTTCTCACGATAAATAAGCCAACAGTACTTTCAATCATAGTTTATCAGCCAAGGCAAACACAGCTAGCTTCTCGTGAACTACACTACTACAGTACCTGCAGCCAACACAGAACGCACTCACGTTTCTCTCACCTCTGCACACACGTCACACAATAAAAGCACATGATAGGATTACGGATCCTACCGCGTAGATCACGGAGTCTGTAGGGGTGAGAGGGAGGTTGAGCAGGCTTGGGACCTCGTTGTCGGCGGCTGGGCGCCGTGGTGGAGGATGAACGCGAGGAGCAAGGAGGAAGCGGCGGCTAGGGTAAATCTCCCGGCTCCCTAAGGAAGCCAGAAATAAATATATTGTTTCTGCTTAATTATCCAAATGTCTTACAAGCCATATATATAGCTCTAAAAAATAAGGGATATATCTAATAAATAGGCTAAATAATAGATAATATGGGCTGCTAACCCCCTAATGCCGGCGCACAAGCTCAGCCACTAATGAGCCTCCTCCTGGTATATGTGACGCCGGTCATAACATCTCTCCCCGCCTGCGCAAACAGCTCGTCCTCGAGCTGAAAGTCGGAGAAGTGGTCGCGGAACTCGTCGAGGGTTTCCCACGTAGCGTCGTCTTCCGGGAGGCCGTGCCACTGGATCAGCACCTGCCACACACCACGGCGCTGAAGCGCACGGAGAGCCCGCGCCGGAGCAGGAAGCAGCCGGCCATCCATGGCCGGAGGAAGGCTGGTCGGGGTCGCTGGAGGGTCGCCGCGGTGTGGCTTCAGGAGACCAACGTGGAAGACATCGTGGATGCGGCCGTTCTCAGGCAGCTGGAGGCGGTACGCGACACGGCCAATGCGTTCCAGCACCTGGAACGGACAAGCATAGCGAGGACCCAACTTGCGCTTAGCTCGCAGGTCGAGGGACTGTGCGGTGCGGTGGAGGAGGCGCAGCCACACCTAGTCGCCCACCTGGAACTCCACATCGCGGTGGCTGGCGTCGTAGTACTTCTTGGACAACTGCTGCGCCTGAAGGAGCCGTTGGCGCACCTCCGCCAGCATCTCATCGCGGTCGCGGAGAAGGCTATCTACGGCGTCGGTCCTCGCCGTCCCCTGCCTGTACGGCAGAATATGCGGAGGAGGGCGGCCGTACACCACCTCAAAGGGAGTCATCCGAAGGGCCGTGTGGAAGGAGGTATTATAGCAATACTCCGCCCACGACAGCCAGTCCACCCATGCCCTTGGCCAGTCACCTGTAACACAACGGAGATACATGGCAATCACCTTGTTGACCACCTCCGACTGGCCGTCGGTCTGAGGATGAAAAGCGGTGCTCATGCGAAGCTTGACGCCCGCCATCTGGAAGAGATCCCGCCAGACATGGCTAGTGAACACGGGGTCCCGATCACTGACGATCGACGAAGGGAATCCGTGGAGCCGGACGACGTTGTCGAAGAAGGCGCGAGCGACGGAGGTAGCCGTGTAGGGGTGCCCAAGCGCAATAAAATGCGCGTACTTGGAGAAGCGGTCGACGATGGTGAGGATGACGGATTTCCCACCAACCTTGGGCAGCCCTTCGATGAAATCCATGGAGATGTCGGCCCAGACTTGGTCAGGCACCTCCAGCGGCTGGAGCAGCCCGGCCGACTGGAATGCCTCCGTCTTGTTGCACTGGCACGTCGCGCAAGTGCGCACCCAGTCCTGGACTAGGGAGCGAGCCCCTGGGATGTAGAAGTCGGCGCGGAGGTGGTGGAGAGTCTTCTGTACACCCTCATGTCCAGCCGCATGGGCCAGCTGCAGGACTTGGTGGCGCAGGTCACCGACGTCGGGTACAAAGATACGCCGGCCATGCAGCAGCAACCCGGCGTCCGCGCGCCACGGCGCTACCAAGTCACCCGCGTGCAGGCGGTGCAGCAGCTGCTGCGCGTCCGGGGCGGCGGCTGTAGCGCTGCGGACCGCATCTAGGAAGGCGAAGGACGGCCCAAAGATGGCCCTGGCCACGCCCGCGCCTGCTGCAGCGTCCACGGCCTCAGCGTCACGCCGGGACAGCGCGTCGGCCACGGTGTTGAGGCGGCCTGGGCGATATTCCACCGTGAAGTCAAAGCCGAAAAGCTTGCTGAGCCACTGATGCTGGGGAACTGTGGACAAGCGCTGGTCAAGTAAAAATTTAAGACTGTAATGATCGGTACAGACCAAAAAGTGACGCCCCCACAAATACGGTCGCCAATGACGAACGGCTTGCACCAGCCCGATGAGTTCGTGCTCATAAGCCGCAAGCTTGAGATGTCGGACAGTGAAAGGCCGGCTGCAGTAGGCGAGGGGTCCAGCGCCCTGGTGAAGGACGGCACCGAACCCCGCACCCGACGCGTCGCAATCCACGACGAAGAGCCTGTCGAAGTCAGGCATCTGCAGAACTGGCCCCGTAGTGAGGGTGGTCTTGAGCGCCTCAAACGCCGTGGTCGCGTCGTCGTCCCAAGTAAACGCGTCTCGCCGCAAGAGACGCGTCAGCGGGGCAGCGATGATGCCGAAATCCTTAATGAACTTCCTGTAGTAGCCTGCGAGACCTAGGAAGCCTCGGAGACCGTAGGCGGAGCATGGGGTCGGCCACGCATGAACCGCCGCGACCTTGTCCGCGTCCATGGCCACTCCGTCCTTAGAGATAACATGGCCTAAATACGCCACGGACGCAGCGCCGAAGGAGCACTTGGAGCGCTTGAGGTGGAGGTTGTGCGCTCGCAGGGCGTGGAGGACGATGTTGACATGTTGCAGGTGTTCGGCCCAGGAGGAACTGTAGATCAGGATGTCATCAAAAAATACCAGCACAGACCTGCGCAAGTACGGCTGGAGGACATCGTTCATCAACGCCTGAAAGGTAGCTGGAGAGTTGGAGAGACCGAACGGCATCACAAAAAACTCATAGTGGCCATGGTGCGTGCGGAACGCCGTTTTAGCGACGTCGTCGGGGTGCATGCGCACCTGGTGATAACCAGAGCGCAAATCCAGCTTGGTGAAGAAGCGCACACCATGGAGCTCATCAAGCAGCTCGTCAACCACTGGAATCGGAAACTTGTCCTTAGCGGTCTTGGCATTGAGGGCACGATAGTCGATGTAGAAGCGCCAGGACTTGTCTGGTTTCCGCACTAAGAGAACGGGAGTGGAGAACGGCGAGGTGCTCGGTCGAATGATGCCTTGCGCGAGCATCTCCGCACACTGACGTTCCAGCTCGTCCTTCTAGAGCTGGGGGTAGCGGTAAGGGCGCACCGCCACCGGCGCGGTATCGGGCAGCAGGTGAATGCGGTGGTCGTAGGGGCGCGCTGGAGGGAGCCCACGGGGCTCGTCGAAGATGGCGTCGTGCTGCTGAAGGAGGCTGTCCAGCAGGGGCAGCGCCGGGTCGGCGGTGACCACGGCCGCGGCCGAGCGCTACTGGTCGGTAGGCGTGGCCGAGCCGCCCACGTCTTGCCAAGTGACGCGCCGACCGTCGCGCTAGAACGCCATGGTGAGGGCGGTGCAGTCCCACAAGATGGGTCCCAGCGTCCGAAGGAAGTCGAAACCAAGGATGAAGTCGAACCCGCCGAGGTCTAGACCAACGCACGTAATGATGAAGTCCTCGTCAGCGATGCGGATGGGGACGTCGCGAGCGATCCCCGCACAGGCTAGGCGGTCACCATTAGCGACCATGACACGAAGATCCTCGCCACCGGAGGGAGAGAGCCCCAGGCGGCGCATGGCAACACCCTGGAGGAAGTTGTGCGTGGACCCGGTGTCGAGGAGGGCGAGGAAGCGCTCTCCCTTGATGGTGACCGGCACGAGCATGGAGTTCGCCGGCCTGATCCCTGCAACAGCATGAAGAGAGACGATGAAAGCATTAGCCCCAGTGAGCTCCGGGGCCACCGGTTCCTCCACGTGGACGGCAACCACAGCAGCGTCATTAGTCGCGATGTCGTCGATGAAGTCGTCGCACTCCACGTAGAACAAGCGCTGGCAGACGTGGTCGCGAACATAAGGCTCGTCACAATTAAAACAGAGCCCTTGCCGGCGGTGCTCAGCCATCTCCGCTGGGGTGAGGCGGCGGAACAGACACATAGCCGGCGCGTTGGCAGCTGCTGGTCCGGCTGCTAGAGGGGGCAGCGCGCCCCCCGGGACCATAGCCACACCCGGCGCGCGTGGGAGGGGCGGCAGCCCCTGGCGTTGAGGAGGACGGTTGCCCCGCTGAGGGGCAGGGGGAGCTAGAACAGCCATGCAGCGCTCGAACGCCCGAGCCAAGTACATGGCAGATTGGAGGTCCCGCGGCGTGCGCATCTCCACATGCACTTTGATCTGGTCCGGTAGCCCGCCCACGTACAACTCTGCCTTTTGGCGAGGGGAGAGGTCACGGGCATGGCACAGGACGGCGTTGTAGCACTCGGAGTAGTCTTGCACGGTGGAGAGGAATGGCAGGCGTGCCAACTCGGCCAAGCAAGTGCCTGTACAGTCGGCCCAAAGCGGAGGGAGCAGAGTTCCCGAAAACGCTCCCAGGGCGGCATGCCCTCGTCTTGTTCCAGGGCGTAGTACCATGTCTGTGCAGCGCCCTTCATGTGATAGGACGCGAGCCAGGTGCGCTGCGAAGCCATAGTCTGCTGTCCCCGGAAGAATTGCTCACATTGGTTCAACCAATTGAGCGGGTCGACGGAGCCATCATACGTGGGGAACTCGAGTTTGTTGAACTTTGGAGCAGCCTGGGCGCCGAAGATAGCGGACTGATCCGCTGCTGTGGGGGCCCCGGGGAGGGAGGCGTCCACCCCCCGGAGAGGACCTGTGGCACTGCTGATGACGTCGTGGGCGCGGCTGCTGATTGCGTGACAGTGGTGGCGTTGGTGTAGACCGGAGGAGCGGCCGAGCCCATCGCCCATGATGGAATCAGAGACGGCAAGGCCGGCCAGCGAAGAAGATTGAGCGGCACGCCAGGGCCCGAGACCGGCATCCCGTAAGGGAAACTCAAGGGCGGAAGCAGCGGCTGGGAGCTCACAGAGGGAACCCCCGTGGACGGTGGTGGCGTCGAGAACGGCGGCGGGGGGGGGGGGGGAGGTTGCTGGACGAGTCCCGCTGTCGATACAGGACCCACAGGATACCCCGCAAGGGAGAGAGAAGATCTAGTTCGACTAGGATTCTTCCCATGTAAATCTTAGTAGTAGAACTATTAAGTAATCCTACCAGGAAATCTCATTGTAAACCGACTAGGACTCTGGCTTCCTGACTATATAAAGGAGGGCAGGGCTCCTGTCAAGGAAGACACTTGATAATCAATCCAACGCAAAGGCCTAAGGCCGACTGGACGTAAGGTTATTACTTGATCTACGATCGAGGGCCTGAACCAGGATAAATCGTCTGTCTCTTGCGTTAACCATCGAGTTCAGCATACGCCGAAGCCTGAACATACTGCCCCGGGTACCCCCGTGGCAGGCTTTCGGTGGTGAAACATCGACAGCTGGCGCGCCAGGTAGGGGATTTCGGCGACTTTGCATCCGAGAGCTCGATGGACCTCGACAACATAATCTTCCCGACGGGATCAACTTTCATCTTCGGCTCATGGATCTGCGAGGCAGACAACAACGGCAAGCTTCAAAGCCATCTCCTCAAAGATCCAGATCATCTTAAAGAAGTTCCTATTTCAACAACTGCAACGGATAAGCTCACTAGAAGATTCGCGCAGCTCATAGTATCCGATTCAAATCAGATTTCACGACCACTCGTATCCGATTCGGATTCAAGCTCCAAGGTGAAGTTTTATCTGAGTGCTTTCAAGAAACCGAGTTCTTTTTTGGCAAGATTCCAGAGCACAACCCAAAACAACTCGGATTATCCCCAGAGTTCTCTTAAGAAGTCGAGTTCTTTTCCATTTGGGCTCGACAACATGGCAAAATCCTATCAGGGACAGTTCGAAAGATCTTTCAATCCTAGATTCGGGATACCACTGACAGGAGCTCAGGAGGGTCTCGTGCTAACGATAACATCGCAGGACTGTATCATCCACTGGCCGGGTTCCGTTCCTGAGGGTAGCGGAACCTAACTAGTCGGCACAACAACAACAACTATTCTACCTTACCAAGAAGGAGACTCGATCTACGACACCGGGGCATCTACTAAAGTTATCAGCGACTCCGACAGCATGAAAACTAACGCCAATAACAGAACGACTCACGCACAAGAGGTGCTCATGGTTCGACGTCCGCGGTCACCATTAAATCCCCCGGAAGCACCCGATGTCAGATCATCAGATGAATCAGAATCCAACATATCACCCTTTGCCCAGGGCTACGATGGAGAAACTGATAGTCAGAAACAAGCTAGAGAAAGAAAAAACAAGTTAAAGCAAGGGCGCCAACACCGTGCTAGGCAGCGCAGAGAAGCTTGGATCAGATATGAGTCAGAATTAGCTGAGTACGACAAAAGAAAATCGCAACGAGAAGTTGAAGGAAGACGCACAGCAAATACGCCTTACGATAAGATTCGAGAAGCATTAGAAGAACTCGGAGCAACTTCACATCCTGGTGAGAAGTATGAACAACTCCAGGACTTGCTCTGATCGACGATCCCGAGAACGCACGAAGAGAAAGCTCGATCAAGACTACCCGCCAGATCAACAACCCATCGGCAAGAAGATCAGAATCAAAGGAAATCCGCCTTCGAAAGACTTGGGCCGGGTGGAAGCCATGACAGAGGAAGTAGGAAGGAACATAATCAAGGCCACCGATTTGAACAACTAAGGAAGACTAGGAGCAGGGTACCTACCCAGACAACCTCGCAAGATTGTTCCCATCAGAACAACAGTTGGCCAGAAGAAGGTGCCGAATCTGAGTTTAAAGAAACCAAGGCACACGATAGGTTCCCCTGTTTCGCGAACAGGCTTGCATTGGTACGATTACCTCACAAATTCAAACCGTCTAACCACTCCAAGTATGATGGCAAAACTGAACCAAGGCAATGGCTCAGAATATATTCACAATCAATTGAACTAGCCGGAGGAGACGACGATATCAAAACCCTTTTCTTTCCCATGGCACTGGAGGCCATGCCCCTCCAATGGTTCGACAAACTGAACCCAGGATCTATCAGAAATTGGGAGGATTTGCAAAGAGCTTTTTGTGAAAATTTCGCAGGAATCATTACACACCCAATCACTCATGCAGAGCTAAAAGGACTCAAGCAAAAGGGAGGTGAAAGTCTTAGAAATTACTATCGACGATTCGGCGAACTACGAGCTCAAGTGCATGACATAACCGAACGAGAAGTAATTGAAGCTTTCTCTCACGGAATCATGGCTAGGTGGCAATTTCAAGACTTCTGCAAAGAAAATCCAAGGAACAATGAAGAATTCAGACGTACAGTAGAAAAGATGATTACTGTAGAAGAAAAAACACGAGAGAGGTTCCCGGACAGAAGCAACCAGGACAACTCGGACAAGCAAAATCACCGAAATAGCAGACATCAAGAAAGAAAATATAGACCAGACAATACTGTGGCAATGGCCGACAAATCAAAGAAGTTTCCCAAACCCAGAAGATATGATGACATTGAAAACATACGTTGCCCATTACACCCTAGTGGGAGGCACACCATCGGGAATTGCTACACTTTCAATGATCGATACACAAGAAAAGATAGTAAGGAAAACACCAAAGAGGACAATCACAAAAGAGAAGAAGACAACCACGAGGACAAAGGATTCCAAAAACCCAAGGGAACGGTAGCAGTGATTTTCTCAGGGGCTCCGGATTGCAGAAGCAAACATCAAGAAAAACTAGCACTGCGGACCATTATGACAGCAGAGCCGGCTACACCAAGATACCTCAATTGGTCACAGTATCCTATCCAATTTACCAGAGAAGACCAATGGACTAGCGTGGGAAACGCAGGCCATTATCCACTGGTTCTAGATCCGACTATTGCTGGTATGACCGTCACCAAAGTACTAATCGATGGGGGAGCTGGACTCAACATCATCTTTTCAGAAACTCTAAGGAAAATGGTACTACAACTCGCCGGGATGATTACGCCAACAAGCACACCTTTCTATGGAATAGTACCCGGCAAAGCAGCTATGCCACTCGGACAAATTACTTTACCTGTTACCTTTGGAACTCCCTCAAACTACCAAACAGAGTTTATCAAATTTGAAGTCGCCGACTTCGATTCGTCTTATCATGCAATCCTCGGACGTCCAGCACTAGCCAAATTCATGGCAATACCACATTATCCATACTTACTGCTTAAGATGCCAGGACCAAACGGTATCCTTTCTCTTCGAAGCGATTTGAAGCGCGCTTTTGACTGCGACGTGCAGGCAATCCAAATTGCAGCTAAAGCACAAGCCGACAATGGAAGAAAAGAAATAGCCGCAATCGCTGCAGAGACAAGCCAAGAAGAATTAGAAATACCGGCTAAAAAGCCCAGCATCATCGCACCACCAAAAGAAGCCGACGTCAAGCAAATCGACTTAGGCACAGGCGATACCTCCAAGACAGCAACCATCAGTGCTCACCTCTCGGCAAAATAGGAACTCGCGCTCACCAACTTTCTTCGGGACAACAAAGATATCTTCGCTTGGAAGCCAGCCGACATGCCAGGAGTCCCAAGGGAGTTGGCTGAGCACAGAATTGATGTTAACAAAAGCTCCAAGCCTATAAAGCAACGGCTACGACGATTCTCACCCGACCAGAAGGCAGCAATTAAAAAGAAAATAACAAAACTAATGGCAGCCGGATTCATCAAGGAGATCCTTCATCCAGATTGGCTAGCAAACCTGGTCCTTGTGCAGAAGAAAAATGCGGACGAGTGGCGTATGTGCGTCGATTACACAGATCTCAACAAACATTGCCCAAAAGATCCGTTCGGGCTACCACGCATTGACCAGATAGTTGACTCGACAGCAGGATCTGCGCTATTATCTTTTCTCGATTGCTATTCAGGATATCACCAGATCGCACTAAAAGAAGAAGACCAGAGCAAGACATCTTTCATCACCCCGTTTGGTGCCTACTGCTACAAGACCATGTCGTTTGGACTAAAGAACGCTGGCGCCACGTACCAAAGAGCTATCCAGACTTGCCTTGGGAATCAAATCGGCGAAAATGTGGAGGCATACGTGGACGATGTGGTGGTGAAAACAAAGAACCCAGACACTCTAATTGAAGATTTAAAGCAAACCTTCGAAAACTTGAAGAAATGGAGATGGAAATTGAACCCAAATAAATGTGTATTTGGAGTTCCCTCAGGACAACTACTCGGATTTTTGGTCAGTCAGTGCGGGATCGAAGCCAGCACCAAGCAAATTCGAGCTATAACAGAAATGGGCCCACCTAGAAGTGTCAAAGATGTGCAGAAACTAACAGGATGCATGGCGGCCCTCAACCGTTTCATATCAAGACTCGGAGAAAAGGGGTTACCTTTCTTTAAACTACTAAAAAAGACAGACAAGTTGGAGTGGACAATAGAGGCCGATGAAGCTTTCAAAAAACTTAAAGAATACCTCACTTCGTCGCCTATCCTGACACCTCCGAAGAAAGATGAAGATTTGATGCTATATATTGCGGCAACTCCTACCGTAATCAGCACAACAATAGTCATAGAAAGAGAAGAACAAGGGCGATTGTATAAGGTGCAACGTCCCGTATACTACATCAGCGAAGTACTGTCAGAGTCAAAAATCCGGTACCCGCATGTACAAAAACTACTCTACGCTCTACTCATTACCTCACGGAAGCTTCGCCACTATTTCGAAAGCCACAAGATTACCGTGGTGACAGATTTTCCACTCGGAGACATCCTACACAATAAAGATGCCACGGGGCGCATATCCAAGTGGGCAGTTGAAATTGGAGCTCTTGACATCAATTTCACCCCATGAAAAGCAATCAAATCTCAAGCCCTCGCCGATTTCGTGGCCAAATGGACAGAGATTCAACAGCCTTTATCAGATACAATCCTTGACCACTGGAAGATGTACTTTGACGGATCACTCAAACTAGGCGAGGCCGGCGCAGGCGTTCTCCTCATTTCTCCAGAAGGAAAACAACTCAAGTACGTCCTTCAGATATTATGGCAAGCTACAAATAACGAAGTAGAATATGAAGCCCTCATCCACGGGCTACGAGTGGCGATTACCCTCGGAATAAAAAGATTACTCGTATACGGTGATTCAGCAGTAGTCATCAACCAAGTCAACAAAGATTGGGATTGCACCAAAGAAAACATGGGTGCTTATTGTGCTAAAATCCGGAAACTTGAAAAACATTTCCAAGGATTAGAAATTTTACACGTCCTACGCGATTCCAACATTGCAGCAGATGTCCTTGCCAAGCTCGGATCAGACAGAGCAAAGGTTCCACCCGGCGTATCTATAGAAGAGCTATCAGTTCCCTCTATCAAACAACCCGGTGAAACAACACATGAAATTCAGGCTAAAGGCGTTCAGATCTTGGTAATCAACACTTCATGGAGCCAAGTTTTCATCGACTATATCAAAGAAAATAAACTGCCAGCAGATAAAGCAGAGGCCACCCAAGTTGTTCGCAGAAGCAAAAACTACATTCTAGTAGGAGGTAAACTTTACAGAAGAGCAACATCATCAGGAGTACTCCTAAAATGTGTCTCATTTGAAGAAGGCAAAGAGATCCTAGATGAAATACACTCAGGTTGCTGTGGAAATTATGCCGCTTCAAGGACACTAGTTGGCAAAGCATTTCGCACCGGATTCTACTGGCCAACCGCTTTAAAAGATGCAGAAGAACTTGTCAAAAAATGCAAAGGTTGCCAAATGTTTGCAAGACAAGCCCATGTACCAGCTCACAATCTTATCTGCATCCCACCCGCTTGGCCCTTTTCCTGCTGGGGGCTAGATCAAGTGGGACCCCTGAAGAAAGCAAAAGGCGGCTTCGAGTACATCTTCGTAGCAATCGACAAATTCACCAAGTGGATTGAATACAAACCACTCGCGAAGTACAGCGCAACCAAAGCGGTCGAGTTCATCCAAGACATTATGCACCGCTTCGGCATGCCCAATCGAATCATCACAGATCTAGGCTCCCCTTTCACAGCTACAGAATTCAAGAGCTGGGCACAAGACTATGGTTTCAGTATAGACTACGCGTCTGTTGCACATCCAGAAGCCAACGGACAAGTAGAAAGGGCTAATGGACTCATACTAGCCGGATTAAAGCCAAGGTTATACGAAGAACTAGTGGACTATGGGTCCAAATGGATTGAAGAATTACCGAAAGTAGTATGGGGGCTACGAACTCAAATAAGCAGAGCAACAGGCTACTCACCCTTCTTCCTAGTTTACGGGTCAGAGGCTGTACTGCCCGCCGACTTGATCTGGACATCCCCAAAGATAGAGCAATACGATGAAGGAGAAGCAGAACACACAAGAAGATTAGAACTCGACAGCTCAGAAGAAATCAGAGTAAACGCTACCCTCCAATCAGCCAGATACCTACAAGGTTTAAGACGGCATTACAACAAAAGTACCCAACCCCGATCACTACAAGTCGGAGACTTAGTACTAAGAAGGATACAGAAGACTGACGGACGACATAAGCTACTCAGTCCATGGGAAGGTCCGTTCATTGTCACAAAAGTCACCGGACCAGGCACATACAAGTTAATAACTGAAGATGGAAAAGAAGTCAGCAATACATGGCACATCAGCCAGCTAAGAAGATTCTATGCGTAAAAACAACTCAAGAAAAAACAGATATGCAAGCCACAAGGGACCAACGTTCACAATCGACGAAAAGCAATACTCTTCAACAACATATGTAGTAGTTTATACTCATGATCAATAAAGATGACATTCATCCACAGCATGTCTTGTCATGAATTTCAACGAGTTGTTTTCACGAAACAAAAAGCAAAATGGCTGAAAACATGCCTGAGCATTCCGGCCGAGAGCAAAATAGCTGAAAAGACGCTTGAGCCCGCCGATGAGGGTAGCTAAAAGCTAACACCCGAAACAAAAAGCAAAATGGCTGAAAACATGCCTGAGCATTCCGGCCGAGAGCAAAATAGCTAAAAAGACGCTTGAGCCCGCCGATGAGGGTAGCTAAAAGCTAACACCCGAAACAAAAAGCAAAATGGCTGAAAACATGCCTGAGCATTCCGGCCGAGAGCAAAATAGCTGAAAAGACGCTTGAGCCCACCGATGAGGGTAGCTAAAAGCTAACACCCGAAACAAAAAGCAAAATGGCTGAAAACATGCCTGAGCATTCCGGCCGAGAGCAAAATAGCTGAAAAGACGCTTGAGCCCGCCGATGAGGGTAGCTAAAAGCTAACACCCAAAACAAAAAGCAAAATGGCTGAAAACATGCCTGAGCATTCCGGCCGAGAGCAAAATAGCTGAAAAGACGCTTGAGCCCGCCGATGAGGGTAGCTAAAAGCTAACACCCGAAACAAAAAGCAAAATGGCTGAAAACATGCCTGAGCATTCCGGCCGAGAGCAAAATAGCTAAAAAGACGCTTGAGCCCGCCGATGAGGGTAGCTAAAAGCTAACACCCGAAACAAAAAGCAAAATGGCTAAAAACATGCCTGAGCATTCTGGCCAAGAGCAAAATAGCTGAAAAGACGCTTGAGCCCGCCGATGAGGGTAGCTAAAAGCTAACACCCAAAACCAGTCGACCGAAATTTAACTTCAAAAGACCCTCCAGCACTTCGTTCCGAAAAGCAAGAGGCTCGGGGGCTACATCCAGATAGGAATACTTTTTCCTCAGAGAAGCACAAGCGTCACTCAAGAAAGCACTCGGATGCCGAAGTTTGTCAAGGCAACATTCTATACCGAGTCGTTTTACATAGCGCAGGCGAAAGGTTGTCAACGCAAAGATCTACATCTAACAAGTCATAGCACGGACAAAACACTCGACGGATCACAAAAGAGGAAGAAAAGAAAAGTACTCGACAAATCGAGGGGTCTCGTCAGGATAACACACAGAGTTGTTTTGTGGAGCGGAGACAGGAACAGGACAAAGTACTCAGCAAGTCAAGTAACTTCAACCAAACCCAGGCAAAGAATACATCAACAAAAATGAAGAATCTTCATTTAAAGGAGAGTGTAATATTACAAGGGGATGCTCAATCAAGTCAGGCATTGTCATCAAAAAGGGAGATGTCAATATTTAGACTGTCTACAACCCTACTGGCTAGACCTTCGACCTCGGGCTCCATCCTCTCAACGGCGTCAAGGTATTCTTGGCTTTCAGCTTCCTCTGCTATCTTGGACAGAGGTGCCTCTGGAGCAAGGACCCGGACCTGGGCCAGCACATTCTTGGTACATACTTGGGCACACTTCTTCGCGAACTCTTGGAAACGAGTCGGAATCCGGGGAATGAACTGCGCCCAAGATTGCCCATCATCCGCTGGAGTCCGGAGGACATCGGCTACTGAGCGAAAAGATTTCCACAAAACATTCCAATTTTCAGTAGCCGTCGCCAGCTTCCCAGACAAGCCTTCAATAGTTTTTTGGGCCTGCACAAGATCTCTGTCAGCTCCGCGCCTAATCAGCCTAGCAAGGGCGAGTTCTTCCTCAGCATGAGTAATTATCTCCTCAGCTTTATTATGACTAGAACGGACAAGGGCCTTCATTTCATCGATACTCTCCGAGAGCTTCTGCTTCTCGGCTCGAAGAGCTAGACAAGACACCCAAGAACAAGTCAGCGGAAAAAGAAGTCAAAATATAAAAAGAAACAGGCCGAACCCGTGGCACCTTTGCATTCATTCTTCGCAGACTCCACCGCAGCATCTCTCTGCTTCTCCGTCTCCACGACCCGGGCGCGAAGGGTCTTCTCCTCCTTTTGGTACATTTGACGCTCCGTCTCCAACTCAGCCCGGAGGAGGTCAAGATCGGCTTTCAGAGCGTCCACCTCCGAAGACAACTTCCTCTCATTTTCAGATGAGAAAAAGAAGCCAGAATGATCACGAGAGAAAGACTGAGCAAAGAGAAACAAGGCGTAAGAACAGAAGAAAAACAAGCATGCAAAAGAGGAGTAGCAATAAAACCTACCTAGAGCTTTTCACCAAAAGAAGTCACGAGGGTCGACAAGCTCCCCCAGGCTGCGGTCAGCTCTGATAACCGATGAGTGGCATCGAACTGTTGCACCACGTCACCGGAAAAAGAGGGGCCACCGGAAGCAAGAGAAGGGGAAGGAGAAGCCGGCTGGGGCGAAGAAGGAACGACCAAAGCAACCTCCAGGGAAGCCGGAGCCAAACCCTCAGAAGGACCCGGCGTGACGGCCACAGTCACCTCTGGAGCGGCCAAGTCCGCAACTCCGCCAGGAAGCTCTGAAGCCCCCGCGGCGACTTCATCAACAGAATGTTGTGAGTCCCGAGGCTCGGAACTCGTTGGCGCGGCGGGAGGCAGAGAAGAAGTCGATGAAGAAATGAGAGAAGACGAAACACTGAAAAATGATAAAAGGAAGCACCATTAAGAACCAGAGGAAGGAAGATAAAAGCCAAAAAGATAAAGCTAGAATCTACTCACCCAACCACTTTCTTCTTCGTGAAGCCAAGAGAAGGCCTCGCAGGGGGAACCACGACGGCGAAGACGTCCCCGCCACCCGGCGACGGGCGCGGGATAGCTGACAACGGAGCCGTGGAAGAAGCCGGGGCTGGAGCCATGGAAGATCCCCGCACCGGAGGAGCAGTAGAGCTCGGGGCAGAGGCAACCAAAGAACTCGACACCGGAGCTTCAGGAGAAGTCGGCGCGGGAGTCTCAGAAGAACTCGCACCCGACCTCCGATTACTTCAAAAGGTTCAAAACTAAAAGTCAAGACGAAGAAGAGAAATTCAATACAACAAGAATATGAAAAACAACTCACCGCCGCATGACGAGGGGGACTTCATCATCCTCTTCTTCCTCAGCCAAGGAAACCAGAGCACCTGCTGAAAAGAGAATAAAAAGTACTCGGATCAAGAGAGAGACATGAAAATAAAGGAACAAAGAGTATTAAATGTGCTCACCTAAGAGCATGCTAGCAACGACTGGAGTACCTGAGGGAGTACTTGGTTTGCGAGGCTTCTTGGAGACAGGCAGGCCAGATGAAGACCCATCCGTTCGCCCCCTCTTCGGGACGCTGCGAGGGCCGCGAGGGACTAAACGAGGAACATATTCTTCATATACATCAACAAATCCGGAAGAAACCCCAGGAAGGGCTGTAGAGGTTTGGGACTTACTAATTGCAGAGGTTCCAGCTAAACGATCCCCAGTCTCCGCCATGGCAGGGAGAACATCAAGGGGGATCGGATCGACAAAGTTTCG
The DNA here is from genome assembly GCF_019320115.1 of Miscanthus floridulus. Lineage (NCBI taxonomy): Eukaryota > Viridiplantae > Streptophyta > Magnoliopsida > Poales > Poaceae > Miscanthus > Miscanthus floridulus. Next base: position 2,030,349 of record NC_089595.1, on the reverse strand, counting down.
CCCAAGCTCCTGTGAAAAAGAATAAAACAACCGAGACAAAGAAAAGCTAAGCAAGAACGGATGCAGCAAAAGTATATAAAGTACTCAAACAAAAAGATAGACAACTCACAGCTGGAGGCGGGTTGATGGCCGAGAACTCAAAGATGGCAGGAGGAATGATGCTCACTCCTTTCAGCATCTTCTGGAGATGCTCGAGTACCTCCTCACCGGTTAGCTCAAGAGCTGGAACCATGCGTGAAGGATCCTTGGCCCCAGAATACTCAAAGCCGAGATGCTCCTGTTCCTTCAAAGGCTGAACCCGGCGATGAAGGAAGCTTGAAACAATACCAAAGCCGGTCAAACCCTGCTGTTTCAGCATGCTAATCCTATCAAGGAGTGGCTGGATCGCTTGAATCTCAGCAGGTGACTCAAGCTTTTTGTCCCATCGGTCATTCACCACAGGACCAGATCCGGAGTGGACGACAAGGGAAGGGATCAAATTGGCAGCGTAGAACCACTCGGCACGCCAATCTTTGACAGAATCGACCAAGTCATAATCAAAAAACTTAATTTTGAGACCCTGGCGAAACTGAATCCCGCAACCGCCGAGGGCGCTGGTTTCTTCACGGCGGGGTTGAGGTTTCAGATGAAAGAAAAAGCGAAAAAGAGATAAAGAAGGAGGGATCCCAAGGAAGGCTTCACAAAGGTGAACGAAAACAGAAAGATGGAGAACGGCATTGGGGGTTAGATGGTTCAGACTAACCCCGAAATAACCAAGAAACTGATGAAGGAAGGCGGAAGCAGGAAGACAAAGTCCAGCGTGGACAAAGGAAACAAAAAGGACAATCTCACCAGGACCCGGGGCCAGAACTCGATGCTCACCCGGAACTCTCCATTCAGCGATGACTTTGCTTTGGATCAAGCCGTCGCTAACGAGCTCGCGCAGCTGGTCTTCGCTTGTTGTTGGAGCTGGCCAAACCTTCTGAGCTGCCCTCATGGCCACGAACTCCTGGTTTTCAATCAAAGAGAGGGATGACTCCTCGTCCACGAAGGTCGCCTGAGACTTGCTTGCGGTTTTCTTCTTTCCCATGAACTGGCGGAAGCAAAAAAGACACTAAGGAAGATGAAGCTAGGATGATGGTGCTCGGGTGATGGCGACAATGACGGCGGCGGATTTCTGAGAGCTAGGGTTTAAAGGCAAGAGCTGGACAGCAAAGGAAAGGAAGATAAAAGGTCTTTAAATAGATTTTTTAGTGATACAAACGGCCCACAAGGCCCGTTAAAACACAATGTGGGAACGCAACGGTCCATTTACCGACACAGCTAAAACGACGGAGGGCACGAATCCACACAACGGTACAAACCAACGGGCAGATTTCAGACTTATCCGCCCAGCGCCACGGCAGGGTTATCAGATTGATACAAGAACAACCCGTCAAACCAAGAAGAAAGAAAGAAGAAAGAAAGGGCTACCTCACGAGGAACAAAAGAACCCGGTTATGTAAGAAAGAACTCGGTAGTCTCACGAACGATAGGGATCACAACAGAAAAGTCAAAGACAACTCGGAAGACAAGATTCGTTACATTACAAGCAACTTCAAAAATAAAAGATTACAAATCTTACAAGACCCAACGAACTCGGCACCACGAAAAGCAAAGTAGCAAAGAAGAACACGGACATGACTAGGCTCTAGAACGACTACGTGTTCCAAATTGCTACTCGGAAGGACAGACCGCCATCAGCTACACTGTTTTCTTCAAAGGACGGACGCAGTGCATCCAAGGCGGAAATCGGCAGCACGGCAGGGCAACATGGAGCAGAGAAGGCCGGCGGGCATCTGTCTACCCAAGACCGATGTGATGCTGGATATGGTGTTGATCTGCACCGGACAGTCTCAAGACAGGCGACGAGGATCAACCTAGAACTGCCGGATGAAGGAATGAAGCCCACATCACAAGACTTCCTCCAACTACCACCACGTACATCCTGGCACAATGCTGTCGCGGGATTAGCCTACCTCTAATCCCTATCACAAGACTTCCTCCAGCTACAACAAGACACATAGGAACTACAAAATATGCCCAGGGGCTGCTCTACTTCACAAACTACCATGTTCATGACCACCAAGGTTTCAACAGAATGTCCAATGGATGAAAACAAGCACTCCGGGACAGTATTTATAGACCAAAGGATCGGCGCACATGGACTAGGAGTACCAACGAAATAAGCCTAACAAAGGACACAGTGAAAAGACAGGACTCAATAATAGATGACTCAGGCGAGAGGAAGCAGTACTCAAAGACGGGCATATTCGGAAGAATATACCAGCACAGTACAACCCATGAACAAAAGGCATTTACACTCAACCACCACCATACAACTACATCTGACAACAGCAGACCATCAAAGAATATGCCAAGACCTTGCATCCGAGTTCTTCTTGAACAAAACAACATGGATATACGCTCGGAGGCTCGACCAACACCATAGCTACCCGGTTCTCATTTCAACTACTCCCGGAGGCTCGGAACCAAAGACAAAGGACCAAGAATACAAGGAACTCAAGACTACAACGACGACAATACATCAAGACTCTTCCGACTTCTTTTCTAAAGAGAAGAACTCGGAGAAAGCGCGGAGCTGCGGGATAGACCCAAAAGCACGACACTCACTGACACTCAGTGAGTGCAATTTCACCCAAAAAGGAACCCGGGCATAAGCTCGGAGGCTGCATACCGTGAAACTACTCGGATGATGGTTTAATCCAAGATTAAAAGGCCGCCTCAGAAAGATGCCGCGAAACTACTCAGACGGTGGCATAATCCAAGTCTTGGGGACTACTTCAGAACACAAATTTTCAAACAAAGGATCAAGACCCTCCAACTTTTTGTTCCAAATAGCAAGAGGCTCGGGGGCTACACTCAGTGAGTGCACTTTTTTCTTCGAAAAAGCGCACGTCACCAAAAGACTTCCTCAACGCAGACCATTTCAAGACATTACGACAAAAAGAACCCAGAACGAGCCATATTCGAGTTCTTTTTGATAAAACTTCAACGAACAATCAGAACAACTTCAATACAAGATCCTCCAGCTCCTTGTTCCAAATAGCAAGAGGCTCGGGGGCTACAACCAGATGGATGTATTTTTTCTTCAGAAAAGCACTCGCCACTCAAAGATCCTAAGAAGCGCTACAAGGTTTCACTCCAGAAAGCACTCGGATGACATCTTGTTCCTACTCAACAAGACTTGAAGGGGCAGAGCGAGACTTTCAGAGCTCAACCATGAAGTGCTCGGGGGCTTGTCGATACAGGACCCACAGGATACCCCGCAAGGGAGAGAAAAGATCTAGTTCGACTAGGATTCTTCCCATGTAAATCTTAGTAGTAGAACTATTAAGTAATCCTACCAGGAAATCTCATTGTAAACCGACTAGGACTCTGGCTTCCTGACTATATAAAGGAGGGCAGGGCTCCTGTCAAGGAAGACACTTGATAATCAATCCAACGCAAAGGCCTAAGGCCGACTGGACGTAAGGTTATTACTTGATCTACGATCGAGGGCCTGAACCAGGATAAATCGGCTGTCTCTTGCGTTAACCATCGAGTTCAGCATACGCCGAAGCCCGAACATACTGCCCCGGGTACCCCCGTGGCAGGCTTTCGGTGGTGAAACATCGACACCCGCCCAAGCCGCCTGCATGGACGCGATGTTGCGGTTGATGTCGAGGATCGCAGCCGCCAAGGACTCGAGCGTGAGCGGCGCAGCAGAAATCGTCGAGCCTTCCGAGACCTCGGAGCCCGCAGATTGGAGCGGCGCGGTAGGGGTAGATGGTGGTTGTGGGAAGGAGGAGGTCGGCTGAGATTGCGACATCGTTCCTGAGCAGTCTGATACCAGGCTGATAGGATTACGGATCCTACCGCGTAGATCACGGAGTCTGTAGGGGTGAGAGGGAGGTTGAGCAGGCTTGGGACCTCGCTGCCGGTGGCTGGGCGCCGTGGTGGAGGATGAACGCGAGGAGCAGGGAGGAAGCGGCAGCTAGGGCAAATCTCCCGGCTCCCTAAGGAAGCCGGAAATAAATATATTGTTTCTGCTTAATTATCCAAATGTCTTACCAGTCATATATATAGCTTTAAAAAATAAGGGATATATCTAATAAATAGGCTAAATAATAGATACTACGGGCTGTTAACCCTCTAATGCCGGCGCACAAGCTCAGTCACTAATGGGCCTCCTCCTGGTATATGTGACGCCGGTCATAACAGCACCGTCATGCAAGTAAACTAGGTATTTTTTAGTTTTTCCTTGATATTTCCTTACGGTAAGTTTTGATTAGCAAATGGTTTCCACCATTATGTTTCTCTAAATCTCCAATTTATGACCAGTACATCCTGCTGAAAATTGGAGCAGACCTGGTGACGAATTTCATGCGCCAAAAAAAAAGCCAAGTCACGAATCAAACCAGGCAAATCAAGCAACGTGCTTACGAACGCCAACAACCAGCTTGTGGACCATCCCCACCGAATCAAACCAGGCACGGGTTTGGAGTGTCTTTTGTTTGTCAAATAGAGTCATTGTAATCTGACCATCCACGGCGCCATGTGTCAATCATCCAAGGTGTGGGTAGCCGTCACCCCCTATGGGGCCGCTATCCCCCATCGTAGAAATTCCACATTGTAGAATATACAAGCTAGGGGGCAAAAAATATCAAAAGGAGTTCCTACCGTGTAATACTATTGTAGTACAACTCGAGGGGCAAATTATTGCAACAAACCTAAAAATAGAAGTTGTTGCACAAGCTAGATGGCAAATTCTTCTGTGGCAACTTATGTGCGCAATGTTCACCCTTTTGGGACAACTTATACATTGCAGGCGAGGCAACTAATATTTAGGATTTAGGAAGGCATTCGAATCTAAAAGGAAGACTGAAAAATAAAACTAAAAATAAATAAAAAACTTGACTGAAAATTAAAACTAAAAAATATTATAGGTAAGGCAATTAATATGCAGGATTTGGAAAGACATTCAAAGAAGACTAAAAAATGAAACTAAAAAATAAAAAACTGACTGAAAACTGAAAAAAAATTGACAGAAAAATAAAACTAAAAAATGAAAAAAAACTAAAAACCTGAAAATAGAAACTGAAAATACAACACTCAAAATAAAAAATGAAATTGAAAACTCAAATAAAAAAGGAACTGGGGTGCTGTCGCCACGCGCGTGGGCTGGGTGGGAGCAGTGCGCGGAGTCGCATGGGCTGCACGCGTCAGCCGGCCCGCGTCGCGCACACCACACACCGCGCGACTGGACACGCGTTAGAATTTCCGTTTCCGGTGCCACTCGAAACGGCGATTGCCTGGCTTCCACCGATTCACTCTGCTTTCCAATGCCCATCTACTCTGTTTTGTTGAAAATTACCACAATTGCCATCGCCTTCCACTCCGAGGGGTGGACACCGTGCTCTAGGCACCCAACGCCATCGACACATCTGCGCCCCCTCCCTCCGACGCCCCCTCCTCTAACGGCGACTGCTCGGCACTGGGAGCCACCATCGCTTCTGCGCCCTCTCCCTCCGACGGTGGCCTCTTTCCCATGCGCCTTGACCTCGCCAGCCACCTGCCAGGAGCTACTACCATCCGTCGACCTTGCCTGGTCACCGCGTCCCCAAGTACCGTGTCCAGGTATGTGCTTCCAGCTTTCTTGTTCTTTTACGTGTGAATGGATTTGCATGGTTTATGGATGTTGGAATGCATTATATGGTTTGCGCAGATCTGAATTGAAACTATGATAATTTGTAATTACTTGCTGTGAATTTATTGCTAATGAAGTAAAAACTTTGAACAGCTGATTGGAATGAGGAGCACACTAGAATTATTTGCAAACTGTTTGCAAAACAAGTGATGTGTGGAAATCGTGCAAATACACATTTGAACAATATAGGATATGAAAACATGATAAAAGATTTCCATGCCAAAACTTGTTTAAAGCAATGTTTTTTTAGGCGCTAGGCGGTTTCTAGGCGTTTTGACCTTTTTTTTGTATTTCAGCATATATAGCTAAATAAATTATATGAATATAGTAGCCGAGTGAATTTTATAAAAAGAGAAAAGGTCCAATAGACATACCTTAGTTGATACAAAAGTGATGTTCATGCTTAGTTCATAGTTGATAGTTGATACAATACAAATGTGATGTTCCTACAACAATACAAGTGGAGAACAGACCATATCAGCAGTTAAATATAAATAGACAGCAGACCATATGAACAATACAAGTGATACAAAAATAGGAAAGAGCAGGTTAGGTACTTATCTGAATGATCTTAGCCCTTTCCTATCCATCAGACATTATCACCAGCAAATGATAGCCATTTGAAACCACAAACATGTAGGGATAACAGTAGCAGCAAAGAAAATTAAATGGTACAGAACAACACATAATTCAGTTCTTAAAATACAGAAGACAAGCACATAGGCACACAAACTGCAGGAGTTCTAAGTTCATAAGTTAAAGATACAGTTAAAAGATAAACATGACATGATAAAGCCCCACTACCATATCTTCTTCAATAGGGTTCCATATATTCATCCTCATCTTCATCAAACTCTTCTTCTTTGGAGTCAAATTCTTCCCCTTCGTAAAGTTGTCTCACTCTTGCACTTCTACGCAGCTCAAGTTGCTGTTCTGCTCCCACTGCTTCTCCAATAACAGACCAAGGTATCCCTGTACCTTCCATCTCCTCATCTCTATAGACAATTGTTGCACAATCATCTCCATCCTCATACAGAAAACCTTGAGCTTCAGTTGTCTCACTAGACAAGAGAACATCAGTGGTTTTCTTTGACATTATCTTTTCTTTCTTATTAAACAACTTGGAGTTGAATTGAATAAAGACCAATTTGTTGAGTCGGGTTGTAGTAATCCTATTTCTCTTCTTAGTGTGTATCTACAAATTAAACATGAGAGCATATAACTATTTTCATTCCTGTAAGTTTACTGCTGAAATCTGGACAGTAGATAGGGACTAACCATTTCAAATGTACTCCAATTTCTTTCACAACCAGAAGACCTTGATGTCAGAGAAAGGATCCTTGTTGCCAACTTCTGTAAAGCTGGTGTTTTAGTTCCATACAGCTGCCACCAAGATGCTGAAATAAATGAGCAGCAACTCTGTAATATTAGTTACAAACAATAGATGCAAATAACAAACTTCTTTGCAAGCTTTGTAACAGCCATGTAATAGCAACAACCCTATAACAGACTAACAACCATGTAATATGAGTTACCTTTACCTGGGTTGTAATCAAAATTTTCACAAGTCTTTGCAAGCTTCTTGTTAAATGGTCCTTCTCTATTATGAAACTTCTTTAGTTCAGTGTTGACAGCCTGATCTTACTTGTCCTCATCATGATGATAAAAAGTCTCTACACAGCTGATAAATCCTTTTGTTATTGTGGCATCATCAAAGATTGATGGGTTACCATAGCTGTAGTATGGATTCAGCAGATAGGCAGTCAAATGTAATGGAGAATCAAGTCTTCCTTTCATCTTCTTGTCAATAATAGCAATAACTTCGTTGTAGTGGGACTGAACATTGCCATAGGCTTCCTTGATCTCTCTCTTTGCCTTCAATAGTTCTCCATATAGGAAACCCATTGATGGCTTCACATCCCCATCAACCAAATAAAGAACTTTGACCAATGGCTCAAAAGCACTCAAACACAGCTTCACATCCTTCCAAAAGGTTGGACTCAATATTGTTGCTGTTGCATCTTTTCCCTTTTTTGACTTCACATCCTTCAATGTGTCCCACCTATTATGAACCACCATCTTTCTTAGTTGGTCCTTCTTCTCTAGCATGCTGTTCAAAGTGAGAAAAGCTGAAGCAAACCTAGTCACTCCTGGCCTTATTATCTCTCTCCCCTCTGTGAAGTGTCTCAAGCACTCCAATGTTCTTGTGTGCCCATAGACAAATATGGTGAATGCCTTTGCTTGGTCAAAGAAGGGCGGGCCTGGTGCAAGCGGTAGAGTCTTACCGCCTATGACCAAAAGGTCCCGGGTTCGAGTTGCGGTCTCCTCGCATTGCACAGGCGAGGGTAAGGTTTGCCACTAACACCATTCCCCAGACCCCACAGAGAGTGGGAGCTCTTTGCACTGGGTACGCCTTTGTTTGGTCAATCACCTTCTTGAACCGTGGCATGTTGCCAATTCCTTGGAGCATCAAATTGATTGTGTGAGTTGCACAAGAGGTCCAAAAGATGTTTGGTCTCTTCTCAAGCAATAGCTTCTTTGCTCCCATGTTGTTAGAAGCATTGTCTGTCACTACTTGCACCACATCATCCGAACCAATGTCTTCAATTGCTTTGTCCACTAGTTCAAATATGACTTCACTTGTGTGTGACACATCTGACATCTCTTTTGAGCGGACAAAACTAGATCCATCAGCACAGTTAGTGCACAGGTTCATTATGCTTCTCCTCTTGCTATCTGACCAAGCATCAGTCATAACAGAGCACCCATTCTTCACCTTCTCAGCCTCACGTTCTTGTAGCAAACTCTTGGTTCTTGCATATTCTTCCTCTAGCAAACTCTCTCGCAGATCACGCAGAGATGGAGGTTCAAGTCCAGAACCAAACTATCCAATTGCTTCACACATTTTTTCTTGAACTCATCATTGTCACAAGCATTGAATGGTATGACTACATATGATACAAAAAAGTGTAATTAACTAATTAGTGTGTAGTTCAGGCATGTATTGAAATCTGAAATGTAAAATAGAAATGCATAATAGTAACTTACCATGTGTATAGACCCATCTTGCAATATATTTATGCACCTCATGTGTTCTTTCTTTCCAAAGCTCCTTGTTTAGCTTCTGTCGCTTCAAAGATTTAGATTTTGTTGCTTTAGGATCAATAGCACGTGTCTACTTATCAATGGGTCCTAATTTGTGAGGCTCTGAACTTCCAACACAAGTCACTTCATCATCCTCTGTTCCAACCCGAGAAACATTCACTTCTTCTCTAAGCTCTAGTTCACGAGCAGCCTGCTCCTTCCTCTTTGTTTTTGAATCTTCTAGTGATTTCTTGCACTTGTCTTTAGCCTCCTGTGTGCTCTTCCTACATTTCTTCACATTTTAACTCCGCCTATGTTGTCTCAACATAGCAGGTCCTAAGCCCTGGTAAAGGAGGAGGGTTGTGATAGGCGTGGCGAGCCAATGTTAAATCTAGCCATTCTAATGGAGATGAAACCCGAAAGAAAACCGTTGGGGCATAACCCTCTTAGCGACACGCCATATCGGAACCCGGGTATGGTGTTAAATGAGCAAGGGCCAGGTCATCACCCCCGTGACACGCCGTGTCACGATCTGGGAACGGTGTCAAGTGAGCAAGGATCGGGTCATCGCATCCTTAGTGGCGCGCTACATCGGCGCCCGGGTGTAGTGAAAAATGAGCAAGGGTCTTCGCATCTGAGTCGACGGGTGTGAAGGGTAAGGAAGCCAGTCGAACCAACTAGGATGCATTTAGGTAGTTGGAATGTAAGGTCGCTTATAGGTAAGTTAAGAGAATTAGTTGATACAGCGACTAGGAGACGCGTAAATATATTATGCGTTCAAGAGACTAAATGGAAGGGTCAGAAAGCGAAGGAGGTGGACAATACAGGTTTCAAGCTTTGGTACACAGGGACAGTTGTGAATAGAAATGGAGTAGGAGTTTTGATTGATAAGAGCCTCAAGAATAGTGTGGTGGGAGTGAGAAGGTAAGGAGATAGGATTATCTTAGTCAAGCTTGTCATTGGTGATATGGTCTTGAACGTAATTAGTGCGTATGCCCCCCAAGTAGGCCTCGACAAGAGTGCTAAGAGACAGTTCTAGGAAGACTTAGATGGCCTGATTAGAGCTGTACCTAGTAGTGAGAAGTTTTTTTATAGGAGGAGATCTTAATGGGCATGTAGGTACTACAAGCGTAGGTTTCGAGGCAGTTCATGGAGGTTTTGGGTATGATAGTAGGAATCAGGAGGGGGAGGAAGTTCTGGACTTCGCGGTAGCTTTTGACCTGATGATAGCCAACACTTTCTTTAGAAAGAGAGAATCTCATCTAGTGACCTTTAGTAGCGGACAACACTATAGCCTGATTGACTTTGTCATCACAAGAAGAAAGGACAAACGAGCATGCTTGGGTTGTAAGGTGATACCAGGGGAGTGTATTGTTTCTCAACATAAGCTTTTGGTGGTAGGCTTTCATTTTTAGGTGCGTGCCTGTAGGGATGTCGATGTTTTACCACCAATAGCCTACCACGGGGGTACCTAGGACAGTTGTTCGGGCTTCGGCGAATAGCGGAATTCGGCGGTTACGCAAAGAGACTCACGATTTATACTGGTTCAAGCCCTCGACTTGGTCGAGTAATAACCTTACGTCTAGTTTTGGCATTAGCCTGTTTGCGTTGTATTGCTTTGAGTATCGGGTATCCGTTCTCCTCTTACAATGGGTACCCTCACCAGCCCTTTATAGTCCAGGCACTGAGAGGCGTTGTTTGTGTCCTATTCGGATACAAGGTCAGAGTCCTAAGCTACGCTTCGGGCGCCTTTCCTTGAATAGTTTGAGTTGGAGTTTCGGTTTTGCACGTTGCTTTGCTCCGCGTTCTTCTTGGCGATTGGGCTGTAGGCCTTGTTACCAAGGCCTACCTCCCTGCAGTATGGTCTATGGGGGGCCCGTAGGGTTCCCCATCGACAAGCCCCCGAGCATTTCATGATTGAGCTTCAAGGGCCGAGTTGTTGTAGTCTTGATCCGGGTCCTTCTTGAAGTGAAATCTTGAGATGGTCTTCTTTGATTCTTCTTTTGGCTGATGTGCACTTTTGCTTGATGTCCTCCGGGTTCTTTTTCCTTTGAGTGCAGCGAGTGCAATTTGAGTGTAGCCCCCGAGCCTCTTGTTTTTTTTGGTACAAAAAAGCTGGAGGGTCAAAAAATTTGAAAATATGTTTTTTCTGTGGTAGGTACTTGCAACCCCCGAGCCTTCTCCGGGTTCTTTTCTATTGAAAAGAAGCCGGAAGAAGGGTCTTGATTTGTACTCCTTTGGTCTTTGTCTTTTGCTGGTCAAGGATGGGTTTTGTATAGCCATGAGTGAGCGTCTTCTTTTACTTTTTGTCAGGAATCTTGCTTTTGGGCACTATTCGCCTTTGTTGCTTTGCTCTTTTGTCCTTTTCCTCTCTCTTTCTTGTGATCTTTAGCCTTGTTTACCTCTGGTTTGCTATAAATACCTTCTTTGTTGGTTGTGGTTCTGCCTTGAGTAGGAAAATTCTTCTTCAATTCTTTCTTCATTCGTAGATATGCTGGTGTGTGAGGTTGAGCAGCCCCCGGGCTTATGCTTGGTTGGTAGTGATCATGCTGCTCTATCTGTTCTTCTGCGTCCGAGCTGCCGCTACTGCCGCCACTAGGTTCCTTGTTGCAATATTTAAGAATCTTGTCTCTATCTTATGTCTGAGTTTATCCGGTCCTGTTTGGCCGTCTGTAACCTTTGTATTTGTCTTCGATTAATGAGATTTATAATTTTTCTCCGTCCGAGTTCTTTTTCAACTGTAATCCTTTGACACTGTAATTTTGTATGTGATCCTTCACACGTCTTCGAGTTGTTTGTTCGGCTGCTTATTGCTGCTGTCATTCTAGTTGTTGGAGAATTCAATGTGTCTTCACGGGTTGTATTGCTGTTGTGGATGCTGCTGGTACTTCTAGTGCCGGCCAGCCTTTGACTTCTACTCCAAGTACTCTCCTGTTAACTCAGGGTGGGGAGGAGTTGGTCCAACTCAGTCGTGTTGAGTGGCTGTCTGAGTTGATTTCTTTGTGGGAGAATTTCTCGGGCGCGTATGGCGCCAAACTCAAGGTATTCGAGTTCTTTTTAACTTTTGATATTGGTTTTTTCTGCTGCTGTCTCACATATTTTTGCTTTGCAGTCTTTATTTCAAGATCAGGATGTCTTGTTCGGTCCTCATGAGGTGCTATTTACTGCCATTGCTGAAGCCAATTTGAAAAGAAAGGAAGATGAGCTGGCTCGGACTGAAGTTGTCCTGACTTATGAGAATGCGCATCGTGCTATGATGGAGTCCGCCCTCAATGCTAAGGTGCTTGAGGCTGAGAAGGTGCGCGACTCATCTTTGTAGGCTATTACTGCTGCTCAGAATGAGGTCTTCGCGTTGAAGAAAGAAAAAACTGGTGGGTTCTCCTTTCTTTGCATACTTGCTTTTTCTGCCTTGTTTTTTCTTTCTTTCTTTGAGTTCTTTGTCTGCTTTCTTTTCAGCTCTTGTTAAGAATAAGGAGAGTTGGCAGAAAGAATGAGAGGAGATGGTCAATACCCTCCGTACTTCTCAAAATCAAGCCGAGTCTGTAAGTTCTTCTTCTGATATCAAATTGAAAGATGCCCAAGATTTATTTGCTTAGGCCAAGCTGATTAGATCTGGAGCTGACCGTGACCTTGTTCAGGCTTTGAAGTCAGTGCAAGATTTGCAGGAGAAGTTAGCAGCTGCCCATGATCAATTCCGGGCTCTCCAAACTAAGCTGACAGGTGCCCAAGATCAATTCCGGGCTCTTTATGAAGCTGTGAAGCCTATTATTGCTGCTGTTTGTCGCCAGGAGGACTTTGCTCAAGGGTTGAGAGGCATTATCCCGGTATTGTCAACTCGATTTTTTGAGTTTGTCAAGGGTGGTTTTTACCGTTGTGTAAACAATGTTATATCCTTCATCCGGGTTGCCACTCCTGATGCTCCGCTTCAGTAGATTGTAGATCCTTCCGTGACTGCAGAGTTTGCGCAACGATGGGATGAGGTGAAGGTGGAGCTTGGTGGTCTTATAGACCAAATCTTGGAACAGATGGATGTGCTTCCTGCTGTGCCTCCAGCTCCTTAGATGTTTTGTGTAATGAACTTGTGGTTTCTTGTAATATATACTTGTCTCTGAAAATATGATCAGGCTTTGCCCTGCTTTTGAATTTGTCTTTGACTGAAATGAGCAGGCTTCGACCTGTCTTTCTTTTTCTTCTGAGATGTCTTTGACTAATATGGAAAAGTTTCACCCTGTCTTTCCTTGTGGCTTTTTCCTGCTTTGCCATAGCTTGTTTCTTCTTGTGATGTAGTAGAGTTAATGGAGTTGATTATACTTTTCTTGGGGTAATCAACCGATTTGTACTGTAGATCGCTCCTTGGGCAAAGTAGTCGATCGTACCGCTCTTTGGGTCGACGACCGAGTTGTTTGGAGTGTTTGTGCCGCTCTTTGGGCGAAGTAGTCGATTGTACCACTCTTGGGGTAGACGATCGAGTTGTTGGAGTGTTTGTGCCCCTCCTTGGGCAACGTAGTTGATCGTGCCGCTCTTGGGGTAGGCGACCGAGTTGTTGGAGTGCTTGTGTCCCTCTCTAGGTGAAGTAGTTGATCGTACCACTCTTGTGGTAGGCGACCGAGCTGTTGGAGTGCTTGTGCCTCTTTTTGGGTGAAGTAGTCGATCGTACCACTCTTGAGGTAGGCGACCGAGTTGTTGGAGTGCTTGTGCCGCTTCTTGGGTGAAGTAGTCGATCGTACCACTCTTGGGGTAGGCGACCGAGTTGTTAGAGTGCTTGTGCCGCTTCTTGGGCGAAGTATTCGATCGTACCACTCTTGGGGTAGGCGACCGGATTGTTGGAGTGCTTGTGTCCCTCTCTGGGCGAAGTAGTTGATCGTACCACTCTTAGGGTAGGCGACCGAGTTGTTGGAGTGCTTGTGCCGCTTCTTGGGTGAAGTAGTCGATCGTACCACTCTTGGGGTAGGAGACCGAGCTGTTGGAGTGCTTGTGCCGCTTCTTGGGCGAAGTAGTCGATCGTACCACTCTTGGGGTAGGCGACCGAGTTGTCGGAGTGTTTGTGCCACTTCTTGGGCAAAGTAGTCGATCGTACCACTCTTGGGGTAGGCGACCGAGTTGTTGGAGTGCTTGTGCCGCTTCTTGGGCAAAGTATTCGATCGTACCACTCTTGGGGTAGGCGACCGGACCCGTATAGCACAACCATTTCCGGGTTGGCTGTTGCAGGGTAAATAAGCAATCGTACCAGCTCTTGGGGTAAGCGATTGCGCCCGTATAGCAACAACCGTTTCTGGGTTGAGCTATTTGCAGGGCTGCCCCTTTTTCCCCAACCTGATTATGGGTTGGTTCTATCCATTGGACAGGGCTGTCAGTCGTACCATCTCTTTATGGTAGAGTGACAAATGCTAGCTTGGGTCTCCTTACCCAAGAAGCTATTTGGCCGTTGGCCGTCAGTCAGACCATCTCCATATGGTTGAGTGACAAGATTGCCCATGTAGCGCAACCGTTTCCGGGTTGGCTGTTAACAGGGAAGCCCCTTTTTCCCCAACCTGATTATGGGTTGGTTCTGTCCATTGGACATGGCTCATATTTGAAGTTGTTCTTCTTGAATAATCTTTGTTTTATTTCTCTTGAAACTTGAGTACAATCTGTTGTACTTAATTGTAGAATCTTTTGAGCTGGCTGATATGCCAAGTGTTCTTTACATGTATTTCATCTGGAGTCATCAACTCGTGTGTGCCGGGTCCTGTTGCTGTCTTCACGATGAAGGGTCCTTCCCATGGACTGAGTAGTTTGTGTCGTCCATCTTTCTTCTGGATTAGTCATAGTACTGAGTCCCCTGGCTTTAGTGATCAGGGTTGAGTACTTTTGTCATAATGTCTTCGTAACCCTTGCTGATATCTTGCATTTTGTATGATTGCACTGTCTCTTATTTCTTCTATTGAATCAATTTCTAACCGCCTTGTTTCTTCTGCTTCGCCTTCTTCATATTGTTCTATTCTTGGAGATAGCCATATTAAGTCGGCTGGTAGTACTACCTCTAATCCATAGACCAGAAAGAACGGTGAGTATCTAGTTGCTCTGCTGATCTAGGTTCTTAGACCCCATACTACTTTTGGTAATTCGTCGATCCATTTTCCACCATAATCTTTCAAATCTTCATATAATCTTGGTTTTAAACCTTGTAATATGAGTCCATTTGCTCTTTCGACTTGTCCATTGGCCTGCGGGTGTGCTACTGATGCAAAGTCGATTTCTATCCCACAATCTCTTGCCCAGTATTGGAATTCTCTTGCTGTAAATGGTGAACCAAGATCTATGATTATTCTATTGGGCATGCCAAACCTATGCATGATGTCTTGTATGAATTCCACTACCTTTTCTGCACTGTATTTGACTAAAGGTTTGTATTCAATCCATTTTATAAATTTGTCGATTGCCACAAATATGTATTCGAAGCCTCCTTTTGCTTTTTTGAGTGGTCCGACTTGATCCAGCCCCCAGCATGAGAATGGCCAAGCCGGCGGTATGCATATTAAGTTATGAGCCGGCACATGTGATTGCCTAGCAAACATTTGGCAATTCTTGCATGTTCTGACGAGCTCTTCTGCATCTTTGAGTGCTGTTGGCCAATAGAAACCGGTTCTGAATGCTTTGTCGACTAGTGTCCTAGAGGCTGCATGATTTCCACAGCATCCTGAGTGGATTTTGTCCAAGATTTCCTTTCCTTTATCTATCGGAACACATTTAAGCAGTACTCCTGATGATGCTGCTCTTTTGTATAGTTTATCCCCCACCAGAACGTAGTTTTTGCTTCTTCATACAACCCGAGTTGCTTCTGCTTTGTCTTTGGGTAGTTTCTTCTCTTTAATAAAATCAATGTATGTTTGTCTCCAATCACTTTGTATGACCATGATTTGTCTTGACTGGTCTGGTTCTTCTGCTTGATCTATTTCCATTGGATCTGTTGTCTCCTTCTCTTTTTCTGTGTTTTCGAGTTGTTTGATGGATGGGGCTGTGAGTTCTTCCACAAATATACCGGGTGGTACTTTTGCTCTATCTAATCCTAATTTGGCTAGCACATCTGCTACAACGTTGGAATCTCTTAGTACATGATGGATTTCGAGCCCTTGGAAAATTTTCTCCAATTTTCTGACTTCTGCACAGTACGCATCCATATTATCTTTTGTACAATCCCAATCCTTGTTGACTTGATTGATAACTATAGCTGAATCACCGTAGACAAGTAGTCTTTTGATCCCAAGCGAGCTTGCAACTCTTAGACCGTGTATTAATGCTTCGTATTCTGCCTCATTGTTAGTTGCCTGCCAAAGTATTTGTAGCACATATTTTAACTGTCTCCCTTCTGGTGATATGAATAGTACTCTTGCTCCAGCTCCTCCTAACTTTAGGGAACCGTCAAAATACATTTTCCAATGATCAAGTATTGGTTCGGGTTCTTTTTGACTGATTTATGTCCATTCAGCAATGAAGTCGGATAATGCTTGAGATTTGATTGTTGTTCTTGGTTTGAAGTCTAGGTTGAGAGCACCGAGTTCTACTGCCCATTTTGATATCCGACCTGTTGCATCTTTGTTGCGTAGAATGTCTTGAAGTGGAAAATTGGTTACCACTGTAATCTTGTGTTCATGGAAATAATGTCTCAGCTTTCTTGATGATATCAACACTGCATAAAGTAGTTTTTGCACGTGTGGGTATCTCACTTTGATTCTGTTAGTACTTTGCTTATGTAATAGACTGGTCTTTGTATTTTGTATGCGTGTCCGGGTTCTTCTCTCTCAACCACAATTGCTGTGCTGACAACATTCTTGGTTGCTGTAATGTATAGCATCATGTCCTCTCTGTCTTTTGGTGGTGTCATTACTGGTGATGATGCCAAGTATTCTTTTAACTTTTGGAATGCTTCTTCTGCCTCTTCTGTCCATTCAAAATTTCCTGCCTTTTTCAATAATTTGAAGAAAGGTAGCCCTTTTTCTCCTAGTCGGGAGATGAATCTGTTGAGTGCTGCCATGCATCCTGTAAGCTTCTGTATGTCTTTAACTTTCTTTGGAGGTTTCATATCCATGATGGCTTTAACCTACTTTGTACTTGCTTCAATTCCTCGGTTACTGACTAGAAACCCGAGTAGTTGTCCTGATGGTACCCCAAAAACACACTTTGTGGGGTTTAGCTTCCACTGCCATGCTTTTAGATTCTTAAAAGTCTCCTCGAGGTCTTCTATCAATGATCCGGGTTCTTTTGTCTTGATTACTACATCATCAATGTATGCTTCTGCATTTCTTCCGACTTGACTCCCCAAGCAAGTTTGAATTGCTCTTTGATATGTTGCCCCTGCATTTTTAGCCCAAAAGGCATTGATTTATAGCAATATGCCCCAAAGGGTGTAATGAATGAAGTCTTTCTTTGGTCTTCTTCTCTTAAGGATATTTGATGATAGCCTGAATAGCAATCTAGAAAGGATAACAGAGCTGATCCTGCTGTCAAGTCGATGATTTGATCAATCCTTGGTGGGACATATGGATCTTTTGAGCAATGTTTGTTGAGGTCTGTGTAGTCGATGCACATGCGCCATTCTTTTGAATTCTTCTTCTCTACTAGGACCGGGTTGGCAAGCCAATCCGGGTTGATTATTTCTCTGATGAATCCTGCTGCCATGAGCTTGGTGATCTCTTTTTTGATTGCTGCTTTTCTATCTGGAGCGAATCTTTGTAACTTCTGCTTAACGGGTTTGGACCCTTTGTTCACATCAATTATGTGCTCAGCCAACTCCCTTGGGACCCCTGGCATGTCTGCTGGCTTCCAAGCGAAAATATCTTTGTTGTCTCGAAGAAAGTTGGTGAGCGTGAGTTCCTATTTGGGGTCGAGATTTGCACTGATGATTGCCGTCTTCTCCGGATCACCAGTCAGTAGGTCAATAGTCTTGGTAGCGGCTTCTTTTGGTGGTGCGAAGTTGCTTGGCTTCTTAGCCAGTATCTTAATCTCATCCGGGTTCATTTTGTTGGCCAGCATTGCAATCTCCTTTCCTTCCTTTATATCTTGTAATCTTTCGGATATTTGTACTGCTTGTACGTCGCAATCATGTGCTTTCTTTAGATCTCCTTTCAATGATAATACGCCCTTTGTTGTTGGCATCTTGAGCAGTAGGTATGGATAATGTGGTACTGCCATGTATTTTGTTAAAGCTGGTCTCCCAAGTATTGCGTGGTAGCATGATTCAAAGTCTGCAACTTCGAATTTGATGAATTCCGTCCGGTATTTGTCTGGTGTGCCAAAGGTGATGGGTAGGGTTATCTATTCGAGGGGCATAGCTGCTCTGCCGGGTACTATTCCGTAGAATGGTGTGCTTGTGGGTGTCATTAGACCTTCACAATCCAGATTCATCCTTTTGAGAGTATCTATGAAAATTATGTTAAGCCCGGCTCCTCCATCGATGAGTACTTTAGTTACTGCTACTCCTGCGATAGTCGAACCTAGTACCAGCGGGTAGCATCCTGCGTTTGCTACACTGGTCCATTGGTCTTCTCTTGTGAAGTGGATGGGGTACTCTAACCAATCTAGATATCTTGGGATGGCTAGTTCAGCTGCCATGATGGCTCTGTGAGCTAGTTTCTCTTGTCTTTTGCTTCGTGTGTTAGAAACACCTGAAAATATCACCGCTAATTGGCGTTGGGGTTCTTGATAATCTCCTTCAGCTCTCTTTTCCTCCTTCTTGGATTCTTCTTGCTTTGGCTCCGAGTTGTTTTGATTCCTGTTTTCTCTCTTCATGAATTGCCGCTGAAAAGTGCTGCATTCAACTAACTTGTGTCTGGCCCCTGGGTGTATGTGACACAACATGTTTTCTATGTTTTCCGGCGCTCTTCCTCAGTAGTTGTTACTCTGATAGTTGCTATTATTGTTGTAACCGCTGTTGTTACGGTTGTTGCTATTGTTGTAGTTGCCATTGTGATTGCTACCATTGCTATCATTGCCGTTGCCATTGTATCTTCTTTTGTTGTCTGTGGTTGCCACCATATTGTCCTGCCTTGGTCTTTTGTCTTGCTGTCTGTAATTGGGTCTTCTATTCTCTGGGTTGTCCCTAGCAAATCTGTGCTGAGTTCTTTCTTCTGATGAAATTAGCTTCTCAACAACCCTCTTGAAGTCTTCATTTGTTCTTGGGTTCTCATTGAAATAGTCCTTGTATTGCCAGTTTGCCTAGATTCCTTCTGCAAAGGCCTCTATCACCTCCCTATCAGTAATGTCGTGGACTTGAGCCCTGAATTCTCCAAATCTTCTATAGTATTCCCTTAGACTTTCTCCTCTCCTTTGCTTTACTCCTTTCAATTCGGCTGCAGTCATTGGATGGGTAATAATGCCGACGAAGTTGTTGCAGAAAGCTTCTTGCAAGTCTTCCCAATACCTGATTGATCTTGGTCTCAATTTGTCAAACCATTGTAGCGGCATTGCTTCGAGGGCCATTGGGAAGAATAGAGCCTTGATGTCGTCGTCTCCTCCAGCTAATTCAATAGATTGGGAGTAAACCCTTAGCCATTGTCTTGGTTTGACTTTGCCATCATACTTGGAATGATTTGCTGGTTTAAACTTGTGCGGTAGCTTTAAAGTTTGTAGTCTTCCTGCGAAACAAGGGAATCTGTCGTATGGTTCCGTTCTTCCGTAATCTGGCGATCTTGCCCTTCTGTAATAAGACCTGTCTTCTTTTAACTCAGACTCTCCGTAGTCATCTTCTTTGTCAAATCTTCTTGATATTTCTTGGTAGCGTTGGCTCAATTCTGGTTTGTCTCTTTCTTGTTGCTTTGAGTAGTGTTCCTTCCTTCCATTGATATCAGCACTTTCTACTGGTCCTATCCTTTGAAAATTCGATTTTTTGGGTGGCTGCTCCCTTTGTGGCTCCTGTGGAATTTCTTCGCCGGGTTGTTTTTCTGATCCCCCGACTTCTTTCTTCTGGTCTTCCTTTGCTTTCTCGTTATTCGTGAGGGTGTACAACTCCTTTGTTAATTCTTCAATTCTTTCCCTTTTTGTATTTTTGTGGCTTCTTTTTCTGCCTTCTTTCTGTTGTATTCCGTTAGCTCCGCTTTGTATTTATTCCAGACTTGCTTCCTTTGTTTAGCCCGGTTCCTCCTTCCATCTTTCAATTTGTTCTTCTTTAGCCTTGCTAGTCTTTGCTCATCATTTTCGTTGCTGTCGCTTTTCTCATTTGGCGAGATGTTGCCTTCTGATTCGTCTGAAGATTTTATATCTGGTATCTATGGTGGTTCCAAAGGTTGTTCTAACTGCTCCGCCATGTATACAGTATACCTCTTCCGAGCTCTTCTTGTATGGTATTCCATCCTTCGTTTGGTTGAGCTGTCTGTAGCTTCTGAACTGGATCCGAGTTCTTTTCCCTCTTGATAAGGTAGTTCTTCAACACGCGTGCCAGTCTAGACTTTGCTTGAGGTGAAAGAACCTGGCCAATGCACCACACAATCTTGCGGGGTCACTGTCATGATCATCCCTTCTTGTGCTCCCTCCAGGAGTATTCTTCTTGCTGAGTTCATCTTGTTTTGGGTAAAGTGTTGATAGACTGATGTCGCGTTGCGCAGTCCGTAAGTTCCCAAGTTCTTCTTTGAGTTGTACGGGTCGTATCCCTTCGCGATCGTTGTTGTGTCTCTGAGTCCAATTAGGCTTGGCTTTTGTGCCATGAAGATTGTCTTGGAATCGGGTTGTATCTCTTTTTCAGAGTCGGTTTCGTATCTGCTTTCTTCCTTATTCCGAGTTGTATCCAAAGTTGAGAGTTTCGTCATCTTCTCGGCGAGTTTGTATTGAACTTCGTCATCGAATTCTTTTTCTTCTCGGAGACGGGTACGAAGCTTGCCGTCGCCGTCAGCCTTGCAGATCCAGGATCCAAAGACAAAGGTTGTTCCCACCGAAAAGGTCATCTTGAGGTTGAGGTCCGCCGAACTCTCGAGAAAAAATTTGTCGAAAGCCCCTACCTAGCGCGCCAGCTGTCGATGTTTTACCACCGATAGCCTGCCACGAGGGTACCTGGGACAGTTGTTCGAGCTTCGGCGAATAGCGGAATTCGGCGGTTACGCAAAGAGACTCATGATTTATACTGGTTCAGGCCCTCGACTTGGTCGAGTAATAACCTTACGTCTAGTTTTGGCGTTAGCCTATTTGCGTTGTATTGCTTTGAGTATCGGGTATCCGTTCTCCTCTTACAATGGGTACCCTCACCAGCCCTTTATAGTCCAGGCACTGAGAGGCGTTGTTTGTGTCCTATTCGGATACAAGGTCAGAGTCCTAAGCTACGCTTCGGGCGCCTTTCCTTGTATAGTTTGAGTTGGAGTTTCGGTTTTACACGTTGCTTTGTTCCGCGTTCTTCTTGGTGATTGGGCTGTAGGCCTTGTTACCAAGGCCTACCTCCCTGCAGTATTGTCTATGGGGGCCCCGTAGGGTTCCCCATCGACAAGGGATAAACAAGCTAAGATTAAAAGAATAAAGTGGTGGAAACTGAAAGGGGAGACGTCAGAGGTATTCAGGGAAAGGGTTATCAAAGAGGGCTCTTGGAAGGAAGAAGAGCACATAAACAACATGTGGGAGAAGATGGCAACCAACATTCAGAAGGTGGCCTCAGAGGTGTGTGGAGTAACCAAAGGAAGTGGAGGCCAAGCTAAAGATACTTGGTGGTGGAACGAGGAAGTCCAAAGGGCTATTAAGGAGAAGAAAGAATGCTATAGACGCTTGTACCATGACAGAAGTGTGGACAACATAGAGAAGTACAAGGTGGCAAAGAAGACTGCAAAGTGAGCTGTAAGTGTGGCAAATGGTAGAGCGTATGAGGATCTTTATCAACATTTGAGTACGAAGGAAGGAGAGAATGACATTTATAGGATGGCTAAGGTTCGTGAGAGAAAGACAAGAGACTTCAACCAAGTTAAGTGCATTAAGGATGAAAGGGAGCATCTCTTGGTGAAGGAGGATGAGATCCGACATTGATGGCAAAAGTATTTTGACAAATTGTTCAATGGTGAGAATACGGACACAACCTTTTAGTTGTATGACTTTTTTGATGACACCAATAGGTGCTTTATGCGGAGAATCCAAGAATCTGAGGTCAGAGAGGCATTGAAAAGGATGAAAGAAGGTAAGGCGATGGGACCGAATGGTATCCCAATCGAGGTGTGGAGATGTCTTGGGGACATAGCTATAGTATGCCTAACCAAGCTGTTTAACCATATTTTTTGATTGAACAAGATGCCTGACGAGTGGAGGAGAAGTATATTGGTACCGATCTACAAGAATAAAGGGGATATTCAAAGTTGTACTAATTACCGGGGAATTAAGTTGATGATCCATACTATGAAGCTATGGGAGAGAGTTATCGAGCATCGCTTGAGAGCAATAACGCGGGTCTCTATGAACCAATTTGGTTTCATGCCCGGAAGGTCAACCATGGAAGCCATTTTCTTAATAAGACAAGTTATGGAGCGGTATAGGGAGAAGAAGAAGGACCTACACATGGTATTTATTGACTTAGAGAAGGCTTATGATAAAATACCAAGGAATGTTATGTGGTGGGCTTTGGACAAACATAAAGTCCCAACGAAGTACGTCGGGCTCATTAAGGACATGTACAACAATGTTGTGACTAGTGTTCGAACAAGTGATGGAGACATGGATGACTTCCCGATTAGGATAGGACTACATCAAGGGTCAGCTTTGAGCCCTTATCTATTTGCCTTAGTGATGGATGAGGTCACAAGGGATATACAAGGGGACATCCCTTGGTGTATGTTTTTCGCGGATGATGTAGTGCTAGTTGATGAAAGTCGGACAGGAGTGAATCAGAAACTGGAGTTATGGCGGGAGACTTTGGAGTCCAAATGTTTTAGACTCAGTAGAACTAAAACTAAGTATATGAGATATGACTTCGGCACTACTACTCGGGAGGAGGAAGATATTAGTTTGGAAGGTCAAATAGTGCCTAGGAAGGATACCTTTCGATATTTAGGATCAATGCTACAGAGAGACGGGGATATTGATGAAGATGTTAGTCATAGAATCAAAGCAGGGTGGATGAAGTGGCGCCAAGCATCTGGTGTCCTATGTGACAAAAGGGTACGATAGAAGCTAAAAGGCAAGTTTTATAGGATGGCGATTAGACCTGCTATGTTGTATGGTGCAAAATGTTGGCATACGAAAAGACAACATGTTCAACAGATAAGTGTCGCGGAAATGCGTATGTTGCGTTGGATTTACGGTCATACAAGAAGGGATCGAGTTCGGAACGATGATATACGTGATAGATTAGGGGTAGCACCAATTGAAGAAAAGCTTGTCCAACACCGGTTGAGATGGTTTGAATATGTCCAACGGAGACCTCCAGAGGCACCGGTGCGTAGTGGAATCCTAAGCCAGGATAGTAACGTGAAGAGAGGCAGAGGAAGACCGAAGTTGACTTGGGTAGAGGCAATAAAAGGAGACTTGAAGGGATGGAATATACCCAAAGACTTAGCCTTAGATAGGAGTGCTTGGAAAACAGCTATTCACATGCCTGAACCTTGATTGCTTCTGCCGGGTTTCAACTCTAGCCTATCCCAACTTGTTTGGGACTTAAAGGCTTTGTTGTTGTTATTGTTTCAACATTGGCCACATGTTCCTTCAACCGATGGACCCCTCCTTGGCTCCGATGACCACAGAACTTGCACTCCACCTTGTCCTTATTATTTGCATCCACCAGAAACCCATACTCCCATCCCACATCATCTGAATTCCTTTTCAGGACATTCACCTCATCCCGAGATGTAACACCAGTTTCAGGAGCACATTCTTCCACCGACATTCTACATGAAGAGTAGCAGAGGCATATTAAACACACACATGCACACAACAGTACAACACAGGCGCACAGAGCAGGAAGATAGAAGGGAGCAGCCGAGTAGAGGAGAGAGGAGCATGGGGCGGGCGGACCTCACCTTGGGGTTCCCGAGCGGCGGGGCGAGGGGCAGCGAGGAGCTCACCAGCAGTGGTGGCTCGGCGAGGAGGGGGCGCACGGGAGCTCTAGGGGCGGCGGCGGGCCGGTGGATGGGGGCGCACGAGAGCTCCAGGGGCGGCGCGGGGAGGCCTGCATGGAGAGAGAAGATGGCCGCTGATGCGGAAAACGGGTCCACGGCATCAAGTAGAAGCTTCGCGCATGATGAATCGGCCGGAGACGTACCATGGCCGGCGAATCGATCCGGCGAGCGAGCTCGGGTCGGAGGCAAGGGGTTGAGGAGGAGATCTTGACTCTCTGACTTGGTTATCTCTCTGTCTCTCTCTAATCCTCTCTAGCACCAGCGCGCGGAGCTCTTTTCCTTCCCGCGTGGCTGCTTCCTTTCCCGCGTAGACGTCTGCTCGCGCGCGCGGGCTCCCGTTTGCTCCCGCCCGCCAAAATGCGCGCGCGCTCCCGTCCAGGCGCCTCCTCCTCCGCCTACTCGCCGCCCAGGCGCCGCGGAGGCGCGCCCAGCGCCTAGATGTACGCCTCACCCCCTAGGCCCTGCGGGAAGCCTCCGCCTAGTGCCTAGGCGAGCGCGGAATCGCGCCTTGTTTTTCATTGGTTTAAAGTATGCTAGAGCACAATTTTAGAACAAATGGGCCAAGTTGAAAGCTGAGTATACATGCTGGAAAACACTCAATAAGGAAGCAGGTCTAGGTTGGCATCCCACAAAGGGGACTATTGACATGCCTGAAGGTGGTCGAAGGAACTAAGTTTGGCTTCTGGAGCATCGATGCCAAGAGACACAATAGATCATTGAAGGATGGTCTGAAAGTAGCAGTCTGCTGTCACCGAGCTTCCATCAATTACAAAAAATAACTAAGCAAACGGACTTCTCAGCTCTCAACTTCTTAAACATTACATACGAATAATGACAAAATATAGGACAAGACCCACAATGCAAATGGTTCCTAAGCTTTCCTTGCAAACAGTTTAAATAAAACGTAGTGCTCCCTGATTTGAATAGTAAAAATAATTGTTCCTGATAGGACTTGTGGCAGCGGCGAGGTGGTGACCACCGCGGCAGCGGAGGTGATCGGCGGTGGAGTGTTGGTGGGATTAGGGCCTGACATCGCTGATACCAGGTTGATAGGACTTGATGCCCTACCGGAGTTGCTGCGCAGGTTATAGGGGTGGAAGAGGGGAGGACGTGGTCTGTAGTCTCGACGTCGGCGAGGGGCCGTGGCGGCGAGAGTGCGGCGGTTGCTGCTGCAGCCCTAGAGCTCACGTGAGGGAGAGAGGGCAGGGACGGCTGGCTCCTAAGGGAAGTCAGCAACTTAATTATTGCTTCTGCTTAATTCCAATCATCCTAGATTACAAGTATTTATCCTTCCCTATAGATGCTATAATTAAGGAACTATATCTATCTCTAAGAAAATACCAAATAAGCGATAAATTAGGCCTCTAAGCCCCTTAACAGAGCCGCCCCCCCTAGCCACTATTGGGCCTGCACCTGGCATAGGGGATGCCGGTCATAACAGTTCCTTTCCTTAGTGGCATAGCTCTGAAAATGTTTCTTTGATTGTGATGACTTCAGCATAAACATCGTTCATTGTTGGTCGGTCTTTTGGTGTCTCTGCTGAGCATGAGATACCAAGCTTAATAAGATTCATGATGGTTCTTGTTATTTCATCCATTGTATGATTATCACCATCTCCCGTAACCGGAATTATAGAAGGATCTAGAATCTCATGAATCTTTTGAGGAAATGATTTTTCCACAAATTTGTGAAGGGTCAAACCCTTAGAAAACATCTCATCTGTCGGACGCTTCCCTGTGAGCATTTCTAAGATGGTAATTCCATAGCTATAGACATCGCCCTCTGTTGAGAGTTTGCTCCCGAAGCCATACTCTGCAATATTGAAATTTATCAATCATTGTACCCTCATGATATTGTTAATCATAAAAGCATATTCTCAGAGAGTAGGACACTGAAACATGCATATGAAGGGAAAATGCTCACCTGGTGCAATGTATCCGATTGATCCTCTTGGTCCAATTAAGCTTGTAGAACTATGATTGCTTGAAGAGCTATAAGTGTGAAGAACCTTAACCAATCCAAAGTCACCAAGATGTGCAACCATGGCATCATCAAGAAGTACATTGCTGGGTTTCAGATCACAATGGACCATAGTGGGTACGCAATGATTATGGAGATAATCCAAAGCAGAAGCTATGTCCATTGCTATTACTATTCTGGAGCCCAAACTCAATTGTTTTTGAATTCCATACTTGTTCAGTTTTGGATAGAGCCAGTTCTCGAGGCTGCCATTAGACCTGTATTCAAGAATAACAGCCTTGAACTCATGTCCTGCTGAATCAATTGTTGAGCATGCAGTAATCACCTTCACGAGATTACGGTGTCTAGTATTCCTCAGGGCCTCACATTCAGCAAGGAAGCTGTTTGGTGCTCCGAGTTGATCAAGTTTGAATACTTTGATGGCAACTGTATGTTCCTCACTCCAAAGTCTTCCTTTGTAGACTAATCCACATTTTCCTGAGCCAACCAAGTTGTCTGAGGAGAAACCATTCGTTGCTTTGACTAGATCAGCATATTTGAAATTCTTCAAATCCATGCTGGTTGGATGATCTACTTGTTGAACTTTCTTTCTCTTCTTTAAAAGAAGGACTGCAAAGCATAATAGCAAGACTAACGAAAGAGAAGTAAATCCTGCAAACTTCAGAATTTTGGAGGTGTGTCTATGTCGTTTAGATATATCTGTATTGCAAAGTGGCTGTTGTAGCAACGGGGTACTGGCACATAGGTTCTTGTTCCCTTGAACGAACACATCACGTGCATCCTGAAATATCCCTCCTGTTGGTACTGGTCCCTCAAAGTTGTTGAAGGACAAATTGAGAAGCTTCATAGAGCTAAAAGATTCAAAGAATTCCGGGATTTCACCGGACAAGTTGTTCTGAGAAATGTCCATCTCAATGAGGCCTCGTAAAGCAATGAATGATTCTGGGATCCTCCCGTCAAGAAGGTTCCCCTCCATGTGGAGGGACTCCAAACGAACACACTGACCTAGAGTGGAGGGTATTTGGCCAGTCAACATGTTATTAGAAATATTCAGCAGGCCAAGGTTGATGAAGCTACCAATCTCTAGTGGTATTTGTCCGGAGAGTTGGTTGTGAGACAAGTCGAAAACATTAGAAAGGGAAGAAAGAGTAAATAGCTCCTTTGGTATGCTACCATCAAAGCTGTTATGAGAGAGGTTTAGCTTATCCAAGTTCTTGCAGTGTCCTAAAGCGCCTGGTATTGGGCCACTCAAGTTATTTTCTTGTAAGTGGAGCTCATTGAGTTGACTTAGGTTACCAAGAGAGACTGGAACTTGCCCTAAAAGTTTGTTTTGCGGTAAGCTTAGGGCGAACAGGTTTGGAAGATGACCCAGGGAGTAAGGAATATTTCCAGTAAGGAGGTTCTTCCCCATAAAAAGAACCTTGAGGCTTCTGAGGCGCTCTATCTCATTCGGAATGGTACCAGATATTTCATTTGCACTTAAAAACAATACCTCTAGTGTACTGGACAGGTCCACTATGGATTTTGGCAGGACTCCTTGGAGGGTGTTTCTATCCAGGTACAAATTCACCAATTGCCTGCAATTTGTCAATGACGACAAGAAAGACCAGTCCCCAGCTTCAAGGTGGTTCATGGTTAGATCCAGTTCGATTAAGTTGGGCAGGGTTCCAAACAAAGGAATATTAGCATGAAATGCATTATCCCAGAGACTAATGATCTGGAGATTGGTGGTGTTGGCTAGTGAAGTAGGGATTTGGCCTGTGAACTTGTTTTGTGCCATAATCAGATTTACAATTCTTGGAAGGTTATACCCAATATTAGCTGGAATTTCCCCGGTGAGATTATTGATACCCATGCCAAGGTCTGTGAGTGCTGACATGTTGTAAATGGAGTCCGGAACAGTCCCTGACAAAACATTGTTAGTCATGCCTAGTACTTGCAGGTTTGCTATTGTACCTATACTCATCGGGATGCTACCATGAAAACTGTTACTGTCAAGTGTGAGCCAAAGAAGGGAAGAAAAATTCCCCAAAGTGGAAGGTATGGTACCTGTAAGACCATTCGATTGCATTATAAGATACTGTAAGGGTGAGTCGATATTTGAGAGAACAGGTATGGACCCAACAAAGTTGTTCTCCGCAAGCACTAACATCTGAAGTGTTGTGCTATTGAACAGTGACGGAGGAATCTCTCCACTGAGGTGGTTGTTTCTTAAGCGCAATAGCCGAAGCGACGAACTATTAGCTAGCTAGTAGTGATGGGATAGGTCCTGTCAGGCTATTGTTGGTGAGAGCAACGGAGACAAGAGAAGAGCTGCTTCCAAGAGAAATAGGAATGTTGCCCGTCAGATAATTACCAGAAAGACGTAAAACAGAAAGGTTGCCGAGAGTGCCCAAACCTTCTGGGATACTTTTGCTGAGGGTATTTCTTTCAAGATCAATGGCCTGCAAGGCAAAGCATGACGACAGAGTCTCTGGGATCTCGCCACTAAATTTGTTGGAGCTGAGGTTAAGGTATCGCAGTCTATTTAATTGGCCAATTTCAGATGGGATCTGACCCTGCAGTTGATTATTTGGCAAGTGGATCCTTGTGAGGAAAGTGAGGTTACCAATGCAAGGAGGTATTTGGCCATGGAGGTCGAGTTGTTAGGTTTGATCTCCCACGCCATTAGGCCCAACGGCCTTTGGGCCTTATTCTCGCGCCCTGATCGGGGGCGCCCAACCCTACATGGTTGGTGGGCCCCCGTCGCACAGCGCTATAAAGGAAAGGTGGGGGCCGGGGCTCGCAGTACGAGGTTTGTCGCGCCGCCAGTCGCCCCACCGACATCCTAATCCTAGACCCGATCTTGAGAAGGGGCGCTGCCAGCGACGGGAAGCACCACCAACGCCGGCAACGCCACCCGACGCACACGCCGCCGCCGAGGACGCCACAGCGCCGACTTCTCCCTCTCCACCGAACGTCGCTGCCGGCGCGCAGATGGCGTCCGTCAACGAGACCCCGGCCGGAGCTTCCACCACTACGGCTTTTGATAGTCTGCGACCTCTCACTCCCCTTTCTCTCTGACTCTCTGTAGATCGAGTCTTAGGATCTTGTTTACTGGGATTTTGACTCGATTGAGTCCTAAGAAATATAACAATGGCATCAGAGCCAGTGCTTCTGTGTATCCCTAACCGGGTAGAAGAAGGAAAGAGAACAGATCCATTCGGATCAGAGAGAAGATAGGGCCTTCAGCTCACGAAGCCGAACCCTAAGACCTAACCCTAATTCCCCAAATCAAATCGGAAGAAGGGAAAAGGGAAGGGTCGGATTCCGAGAACCCTAGACACAAATCCGAAAGAGGGAAAAGGGGAAGAAGAAAGAAAGAAGGGTCGAAACCCTAACCCTAACCCCAGTTTTCCCATTCGGATGAACAAAAAAAAAGAAATCAAATCGGTCAACCTAACCCTAACCCTAACATGAATCAAGAATGGGGTCCTACCTGGGCCCTCATCCCGCCGGCGGCATCGCCACCGCGCGGGACAAAGAACGAGCGGTCGGCCCTCGCCGAGAGGAAGAGACCGCCGCCGTGCGGTACTTCCCCGTACCCGCACCGGCGTGCGGGATGAAGCCGAGGCCACCCTCGTGGCGCGGGAGAAGAAGCCGAGCCGGGGGCGCCGGCTCGTCGGGCTCGGCCAAGGAAGCGCCGCGGCCAGGCTGCTCGACGGCGGCGTGCTCACCCGTTGGGGAGCACGCGCGCCGGCGAGGGGGCCGGCGACGGCGCAAAGGCCCGCTCGCTCGTCGCTCCTTCGCTCTCGGTTGCGGCTCGCTGCTGCGGCTGAAGAGAGATGAGAGAGAGCGGCGAAGAAGAGAGAGAAAGGGAAGAGCCAAATGACCTAGGGTTTCCACGGCACCGGCGCGGCGTTGGTTTTGATCCGGCCGAAGACGGCGCGCGACCGTCCGATCAGAACCAACGGCCACGGATCCTCGGGCCGTCGCCGGCCCAGGCGGGCGTGAGCGTGCGTGGCGTTTTGCCGGCCCAGGCCCAGGTTGCGGCCTGGGTGCGGTCTGTGCGCGCGAGGACAGCTGGGCCGAGCCGGTTTTCAGCGCGTCTTGGGCCGCGCTGGGCTGAAATGAAAGAAGGAAGAAATAAATTTTCTTATTATTTTCCAGGAGCAATTTTAATGCATATTTTTTGATGAATTTGAATGATTTTGATACAATTTTCTGTGCAAATTTTATCCAACGATATTTTGCTCAGAAAACAGTGAATTTTTAGTGCTTCTGGAAAATAATAATATGAAAAGATTATTAATGTTTCCGCTGTGCATGATAATTATCGTTCTCTTTGATTAAATTTGAACCAACGGGATAATTTAATTTTAAGAGAAATGAATTTCTGATAATTTTGATGCGATTATGATATTGTTATTTTCTGACCAACGTTGTTAATAACAATATTATAATTTTTGATCCATGAGAAATTGTGTATTAATTTTACTTCTGCCCAACGGTGATGTAAAATGTTTGCATGGATGAATTATAAGTTTTAATTTGACCAACGTTGAGTTAAAGCATGAAATTTTATGTATAAATGTTTCTTACTTACTCTGGTGTGATTTCAGGAGGCAAATGCATTGTGAACATTGCCAATATCCCGACACTCAACTGAACCAATCACCGTGTGTGGCGGGAGAAGTATGAATTGGAACTTGCGTTGGGAGAGGTCGATTTTGCCATCACCTCACCGTATCCTACTGAGCCAGAGGACCCGGTGAGAGGTGACAATGAATCTGACGCTGATTTCGCTGCTCGAAAGCGTGATCATGCTGAAATAAGAATGAAATATGACCTTGAACATATGCAATGGACTCTCTCCAACCGCAAGTGCCTGTTGGTAGCCAAAGCCACCATAGAAGAACAGATAAGGGGCTCAATCCCTGAATGTGCTACTGCCAAAGAATATCTTGAGAAAATCAAGAGTCAGTTTACTGGGTCTACCAAGGCCACAGCAAGTTCACTGATTAAGAAGCTTGTGAATGAGAAATTCACTGGTGGTAGCATAAGAGAGCACATTTTGAAGATGAACACTACGACATCTAAGCTAAAAGAAATGAATTTGAAGGAGGAGGATTTCCTGATTCATTTGATTTTTGCTTCTTTACCAAAAGAATATGACACCTTCATTGTGAACTACAATATGCAGCCTGAAAGATGGGGCATAGAAAGACTCATCTCAATATGTGCTCAAGAAGAGGAGAGGATAAAGTCCTCACAAGGTGAATCTGCTCATTTTGTGAAGGATAACAAAAGAAAGAACTTTAATGGCAAGAATTCTAAACCACAAGGGAAACCTAAGTGGGATAAGACCTCTTCCTCCAGTTCATAGGGAAAGAAACCCCAGGATTCTGAGAATCAGCAGTATGGTGGAGTTAAAAAGATCAGTGCAAGCACTGCTTCAAGAAGGGACACTACAAGAGGGATTGTCCAGACTTCCTAAAATCTCTGCTAAAGAAAGGTGATGAATTTATTACATTTGTAGATGAATCCCTGTATTTATGTTATGATAAATCCACTTGCTGGGTTGATTCAGGAGCAACTACTCATATTGCAAATTCCTTACAGGGGTTAAGTGGGACGAGAACCTTGCAAAGAGGAGAAAGAACGATTAAAGTTGCAAATGGAGTGCAAGCCAATGTTAAAGCCATTGGAGTTTTTTCTTTAGAATTGAATAATGGTTTTGTACTTAGACTTAAAGAAGTACTTTATGTTCCCTCTTTGCGTAGAAATTTGATAAGTGTTTCGAAACTTGATGATGATGGAATTGATTGCCATTTTGGTGATGGCAAGTGTAAGATACTGGTTAATAATAAATGTGTTGGTCTTGCCTTTCGACAAGACAAGCTTTATTTATTATCTCTTGCTGAGAATGCGAACAATGTATGTGATGAGAATGTGAATGATTCCCCATCTGCGGATGTAACTAAGAAGCGGAAGAGAATTGATACTGTCTCTTCGAAATTATAGCATTGTCGCTTGGGCCATATTTCGAGGGGGAGAATGGAACGATTGGTTAAGGAATCAATTCTCCCGCACTTAGAATTTTCAGATTTAGAACAATGTATTGATTGCATCAAAGGAAAGTATGTCAAGAAAATTAAGAAAGATGCCAAACGAAGCACAGGAATTTTAGAAATAATTCACACAGACATATGTGGTCCTTTTCCTGTGAAAAGTGTGGATGATTATGACTCGTTTATAACATTCACAGACGACTACTCTCGTTATGGCAATATTTATCCAATTAAAGAAAGATCGGAAGCATTGGATAAATTCAAAATATTTAAAGCTGAAGTTGAAAATCAGCACAATAAGAAAATCAAGATAGTACGATCAGACCGAGGTGGAGAGTACTATGGGCGACATACCCCATATGGCCAAATTCCTGGACCATTCGCAAGGTTCCTACAGGAAAATGGCATAGTTGCTCAGTACTCCACACCGGGGGAGCCTCAGCAGAATGGAGTGGCTGAAAGACGTAACCGTACCTTAATGGATATGGTAAGAAGCATGATGAGTTACTCCACATTACCGATTAGTTTATGGATGGAGGCACTGAAAACCGCCATTCACATACTTAATCGAGTACCAAGTAAATCGGTGCCTAAAACACCGTATGAATTATGGACAGGAAGGGAACCCTCACTTAACCATTTGCGTGTGTGGGGCTGTCCGGCTGAGGCAAAAGTGTTTAACCCAAACATAGAAAAGTTAGACTCCAAGACAGTCAGCTGCCATTTTATTGGCTATCCAGAAAGATCGAAAGGATATCACTTCTATTGTCCTGACAGACATACGAAGATTGTAGAAACAAGACACGCTGTGTTCTTAGAGGATAACATGATCAGGGGGAGCATGGTAGCACGAGAAATCAGCCTACAGGAGAAGCGGGTACATGTACCCACTCCGATGGTTGAAGAACCATTCTTCACGCTACCTGCTGCTGTTGCACCGACAATGCAGGACATTGTAGTGCCAACACCTGTTGCAAGTTCTCCCGTGGCGACAATGAATGAACATGAGGAACCTGTCCTTGAGGAACCTATCCTTGAGGAACCTATAGAACCAAATGTTGCACTTGACGAAGAACAACAACAGCCCAATGTGGAACAAGTGCCGGAGGCACCTAGAAGGTCTCAAAGAATAAGAAGATCAGCTATTACTGATGACTATGAAGTTTATGAAACAGAAGAATGTCAGATGGGGGATGATCCCACCTCATTTGAAGAAGCCATGAGAAGCGACCACTCATCAAAGTGGCTTAAGGCCATGGAAGATGAATTGAAATCAATGAGTACCAATAAAGTTTGGGACTTAGAAAATATTCCTAAAGGAGCCAAAACAGTAGGCTGTAAATGGGTCTACAAAACGAAATATGACTCCCAAGGGAATATAGAAAGATTTAAAGCGCGACTTGTGGCGAAAGGCTTCACGTAAAGAGAAGGGATTGATTACAATGAGACGTTTTCTCCAGTCTCATGTAAAGATTCCTTCAGAATTATAATGGCACTTGTAGCCCACTATGATTTGGAGTTACATCAAATGGATGTAAAGACGGCTTTCCTAAATGGGGATTTGGAAGAAAATGTTTATATGGCACAACCGAAAGGTTTTGTCGTAAAAGGAAAGGAAAATATGGGATGCCGCCTGAAGAAATCAATCTACGGATTGAAGCAAGCTTCAAGACAGTGGTATTTGAAGTTTGATAGAACGATAAAAGGTTTTGGGTTTGAAGAAAATATTGAGGACAATTGCGTTTATGCAAAGTTCAAGAATGGAAAGTACATATTCCTAATTTTGTATGTGGATGATATCTTGCTTGCTAGTAGTGATATCAATCTACTAATGGAAACGAAGAAATTCTTGTCCTCAAACTTTGATATGAAAAATCTCGGTGAGGCCTCGTTCGTTTTGGGAATAGAGATTCACCGAGACAGGAGAAAAGTGGTTCTAGGATTATCGCAAAAGGCATACATAGAAAAGGTCCTGAAGAAATTTAGTATGCATGCGTGCAGTCCTTCACCTGCTCCTATAGTCAAGGGCGATAGATTTGGGGAACATTAGTGTCCCAAGAACCAATATGAAATTGACCGAATGAAAGCGGTACCAGTATGCTTCAGCTGTTGGAAGTTTACAATATGCTCAAGTGTGTACACGCTCTGACTTAGCTTTTGTTACCGGGTTACTTGGTAGATATCAAAAGAATCTAGGAATTGAACATTGGAAATTAGTGAAGAAAGTCCTGCGTTATTTGCAGGGTACGAAAGGCCTCATGCTTACGTATAGAAGATCTGATTCCCTGCAGATAGAGGGGTATTCAGATTCTGATTATGCGGGAGATGAAAGAAAATCCACATCAGGATATGTATTTACTCTCGCAGGAGGGGCTATATCGTGGAAAAGCTCCAAACAAACCGTGACTACATCCTCGACAATGTATGCCGAGTTTGTAGCATGCTATGAGGCAACGGGGCAGGTGAATTGGCTAAAGAAATTCATACCCGGATTGAAAGTGATTGATGATATAAATGAACCACTGAGATTGTATTGTGATAACAATCCAGCGGTACAGTACGCTCACAACAATAGGTCAAGTGGTGCTGCCAAACACATTGACATAAAGTACTATGTTGTGAAAGATAAAGTTCGGGATCATATAATAAATCTTGAGCATATAAGTACAGAGAAAATGCTCGCGGATCCGCTCACAAAGGGCTTACCACCTAACGTGTTTAGAGAACACGTAGCCGGCATAGGTTTAAGGGAAAGCCTATGATTCCCGAACATACGAAGGGCCCAAAGAAAGTTTACATTTCAAAACGGAGAAGTGTATTGTGGCTGTTAGTCTAACGGCACTAATTGCTGTGATGATGGGACAGTTCTATGCACTAATCTATGATGAAATAGGATGGAAGCAAGGAAAATATGAATTGAAAGTTTTGAGTATGAAATTAAAGAACGAAGAATAGATGAGAGATCAAGGGGGGAGAATGTTAGGTTTGATCTCCCACGCCATTAGGCCCAACGGCCTTTGGGCCTTGTTCTCGCGCCCTGATCGGGGGCGCCCAACCCTACATGGTTGGTGGGCCCCCGTCGCACAGCGCTATAAAGGAAAGGTGGGGGCCGGGGCTCGCAGTACGAGGTTTGCCGCGCCGCCAGTCACCCCACCGACATCCTAACCCTAGACCCGATCTTGAGAAGGGGCGCTGCCAGCGACGGGAAGCACCACCGACGCCGGCAACGCCACCCGACGCACACGCCGCCGCCGAGGACGCCACAGCGCCGACTTCTCCCTCTCCACCGAACGTCGCTGCCGGCGCGCAGATGGCGTCCGTCAACGAGACCCCGGCCGGAGCTTCCACCACTACGGCTTTTGATGGTCTGCGACCTCTGACTCCCCTTTCTCTCTAACTCTCTGTAGATCGAGTCTTAGGATCTTGTTTACTGGGATTTTGACTCGATTGAGTCCTAACTCCTAAGAAATATAACACGAGTGACTCAAGGTCCAGTGCAACAACACGAGATGGGCGTGTCTTGCTGCATGTAACACCGGACCAACTGCAGAACTGCAGGGAGTCATTCTTCCATGATGGTGGGAGGCCTGTAGGGTCAGAGAGGTGGTGTTTAAGGCAAAGGAGTGCTTCCAAATCATCGTTAGGTTCACGGCGAAGAGGCGTAGCACAAAGTGAAGGAGCAGCGAGTGCCAAAAGAGTAGCAAGGAGAATGATCAATAATGGCAGTGAGGAGCTGAGAGTCCCCACAGGGTGCATATATGTTGTGTGGCACATTGTTTATTGTTCTGCAGTGGATGTGTGCATTTGCCTGCCTCTACCTAGTGGTGATCTTCGGTAGTGGTGGATATGCGGCATTTATAGAAGCCAGGAGGCAGGCTGCCAGTTTCTTGCATTTTTGCTTTTATCTAAGGACAAAACAGCAAACTAGCTAGTATGAACGGACAAAGAGAAAAGTCTATCTAGTCGAAAAAAATGTCTAATGAGACGGTCTTTTTACGCGTCTACTGTTGGGTCGCAATCAACTTGACTTGACGAAACAGGGTGGGGAGCATACTTTTAAAATGAGGTTAAGTTTCAATTGTCGGCAGTTTCGTGCATGTTTCCACATTTTCCCGCGTCAAGGTTCATTTGGAACTGCAGGCCGCAGCTATTAGTAGGCGCTGTGGGAAGCGCCTTGTAATTTTAGCTAGCAATAGCATGCATCCTCCCTTCCAATCTGGGATGCGAACCAAGAAAATGTCAGCAAACAGTTGCGATTTCCCGACTCGGTTGCTTCTGATTATCTTCGTCATGTTCATGATTCATGCCACCTGCATATCAGCACGCGTTCTAGCTGGGCCATATTCAGCCGGCTTATCAGCTGGTCCTCAAAGTAAGTAGGTCACGTTTCTTTTACTTGAGCTTCCAGTGTGTTCAACTGCTCTGTGCTTCTATATGTTCATTCATGACCTGGTATATTCATCGTCATCATCGCAGATCCTCCGACAAAGGGGAGCCCTTATTGCTGTTAAAATATGGTCGGTCTTTCATAATAGACGCACTGAGCATGCATGGACCGTGTTGTGGACGAGCCATCTAAGCGCGCTTGAGCGACCCTCTGGTCTTTTTATTTCTACTTTCAATTTCGCAGTGCAAGTGCGCAATTGAGCTATATGGATTTTTGTCAAAGTATATTCAACGACTGGGTATAGTAAAACTGGCTCTTTATCAGCCGGTTTTATTTCTCCATTTCATTTTTCTTTCCATCTCCGTGTAAACCTATTATTATTGTATTATATTTTGTTCCTTCAATAGAGTCAGATGATTTTCGCAATATATAGTTGTGTCGTCTCACTTGACGACTTCAACATACGTATTCGAAGTTTAGCAAATATGATCTGTTCAATAAAGAATGGTCTAGTTTCACAAGGAAAAAAAATTCCTCCTTTAAGAGTACGATGTTTCAACTCCAGTAAAAACATTCTTACTTATATATAAAGTAAAGTACTATATATTTGGGATTTAGAATATGTAACTTAAGTATTCCAGCTTTACGAGAAAAATGTTATAACTTAAATGTATTCCAGCTTTAGAATGTAACTTTCAATTAATTTCTATTTTCAATTTCACAGTACAAGTGTAAATTGAGGTATATATATGGATTTTTTGTGAAGTATATTCAACGAATTTTAGATAGGTGGAGTGTGAAGACTTCAACACATATGTTCATGGCCTGGTATTTTCACTATCATCCCTTAAACGGGCTATAGTCCCGGTTGGGAATAGACTTTAGTCCCGGTTATCTCAAACCGTACGAGGCTAAAAAATAATTGGCACAGCCTCCCACCCCTGTGATTTGTCGGACTCGAACCAAAGACCTTATGCACTGCCTCGCACGTACCTTTCCACTCCACCTACACAGTACGTGAGACTATAGATGGAATGCTTTTCTTTTGAACTAACCCATGGAAGACTCTTTAGTTCCGGTGAAACTTGGACCCGGGACTAATGCTCACATTAGTTTCAGGCCCCAAGACAATCGGGACTAAAATGAAAAACTGAAGGTCCATTTTCTACTAGTATAGAAATTATTAGAAATCGTGTTCTTTCCTTGTGCACACAACAGGAGTTGGAGATACAACAAGAATAGAGAGCTGTAGAGGAAGATGGAGTTCTTTTTGTATTTCACTTTTCATCTGATATCTTACAATTGAAAGTGACTCCCTATTTATAGCCAAGAAAGCTAAAGTTACAGTGTTTGAACTCCTTGACTTTCTTCTCATCTTCTTCAATAATTTGGCCACTCTCAAAGTCTCCTATTCTCATACTGTATCTTGGACTTTGATTCACAACACCTCCCCTTGGCCAATTTTTTGCTATTTGTATGCCTCATTAAAAATTCCCCCCAAAAAAACTAGTGGGAAAAATGGGTAGGAGAAAAGAGTACATCACCTGCATCGCTTATGTTGCACCTGTTGTCTCGTTAAAAATCTTACATGAGAAAACCCAATGGGAAAAAATCATCAAGGAAAAAAGAGTAGATCAGTTGATGTTCGGATCAGGTCTTCAGAACCAATTTGTGATCTTCAGGATCACGATCATGAGCTATGACTTCAGGGTTGGTCTCCCCCTGAACCCAGCAACTCTCTAAGTCATCTCATGCCAATTCCACGGACACATTTGTGGAAGCTAGAGGTTGGCAGAGATTTTATGAATAGATCTGCTAGATTTTCACATGACCTAGCTTGTAGGATATTTATCTCCCCGCTCTTCTGGAGCTCATGGGGATGAAAGAATTTTGGAGCAATATGCTTTCTGAGGTTGCTCTTAACATATATAGCCCAGATGCATCTGTGCAACATAAGCCACATTATCTTCATAGATAATGGGTGGGGTATTAAGGATGTTCATACCACAAGACATTTGGATGTGGTTGATCCTCCATCGTAGCCAAACACATTCTCGTGTGGCTTCATATAGGGCAATAATCTCTAAGTGGTTGGTCAATGTGGCGACCAGGGTCTGCTTCACAGACCGCCATGAAATGGCTACACCACCACAGAGAAATACAAAACTAGTCTAGGATCTTGGCATTATGCGTGTCAGACATATAGCCAGCATCCACATACCCCACCATGGTTGGGACTTGGTTCTTCGGGAACCATAGACCAAGGTCTTGGGTACCTTGCAGGCACCTGAGAATAGTCTTGGCGCCAACCCAATATCTTCTAGTTGAGACAACACTATATCTTGCCAACAATTTTACAGTGAACGCAATATCAGGCATTGTGCAATTCGCTAGGTACATTAGTGCTCCAATGGCGCTCAAGTAGGGAACTTGAGGTCCCAATATTTCCTCATCATCACCCTTGGGTCTAAATGAGTCATTATCCACTTCTAGGGATCGGACCACCATGGGGGTTTTCAGAGGGCGGTGTTTGCCCTATTAAATTTCTCAAGTACCCTCTTTGTAGACTGGTGTACAAACACTCCTTCAGGGAGGTGCTCGAGCTGCTGGCCCAAGAAGAACTTGATTTTACTCAATTCCTTCATCTCGAATTCTTTCTTGAGTGAAGTCATTGCTTCCTCAATGTCCTCTGCGGTGCCAAATGATTTTCAGATCATCGCAATAGACTGAGATGATGCAGAAATCCTTCAGGGATTTCTTTGATAAACACGCAGGGACATTCATTATTGTTTGTGTAGTATCTCTTCAGGAGAAAATTACTCAAATGCTTGAACCTCATCCTTCTTGATTGTTTTGACCCATACAACGACCGCTACAGGCGAACATTATATATATGTTGCGATTTTGATTCGGTCTAGGGATCTTAAGTCCTTCGGGGGCTCTCATTTGGATCTCCAAATCAAGTGACCCATATAAGTATGCAATCACAACATTCACCAACTGCATTTTTAGATTTTAGTTAGCTGCCATAGATACTAAGTATCAAAACATTTGTGCCACTCATAACTAGAGAGTAAGTTTCATCGTAATCAATGACGGGTCTCTGCGTGAACCCTTATGCCACTTGCCTCGCTTTGAGTCATGTTTGTTCCTCTCTAGGAGGAAGACCCATTTGCATCCTCTAGGGATGACCATTGGAGGTGTTGGGACTGCAGGCCAAACAACCTCTCTTTCATAAAGCAAGCGCAACTCTGCCTCAATTGCGACTTTCTATTTGTCCCAATTTGAGTGTTTTGGCACTCTGCCATGGACTTTGGTTCTAGATCTAGGACCATTGAGCCAGCAATTTTTGAGGCAAAGTGTCGGTGTTTCGGACCGGGGGGTCCTCAACTAACTAGTGAATTTGTTCTGCGTGCTCCCAATTCCGGATGGTGATGCAAAGAGACACAAGGTTTATACTGGTTCAGGCAATCGAGGCCCTACGTCCAGTCTGAGAGGTCGATCTTGTATTCCTTGCACCGAAGTGCTCGTGGTAGGGGGTTACAAGCTAGGGGAGAGAGGGAACTAGTCCCAGGTCTCGGCAAGGTGTCGTGTGGACCGTCTGAGACGTTGCTCTTCAGCGGCCGGGATGTGTGCGTGTGTGTTACAAGGTATCCTTCTTCCCCGTGAGTCCCCGCGCCGGAGGGTGCGTGCGCCTCGGAGTCGGCCCCCAGAAATGGCCCTGGCTGCCCCCTTTTATAGCTGTAAGGAGGGAGCCAGGAATACATGAGAGAGCTACACGTGGAGCCTTAGAAGGAAGATCTAGTACTATATCCCTGTAGCAGCACAGTGTCGGGAATGGCAATTGGTACTTGATCACTGGTGTGTCACGCAGGCCATGCCCGAGGCTGTT
This sequence comes from Miscanthus floridulus, assembly GCF_019320115.1. Lineage (NCBI taxonomy): Eukaryota > Viridiplantae > Streptophyta > Magnoliopsida > Poales > Poaceae > Miscanthus > Miscanthus floridulus. The sequence continues at coordinate 1,990,175 of NC_089595.1, read as the reverse complement.
GAAGTCGTAGGAGTCCTTGTTGATGTCTAGTCAGCATGGCCTTCACGGTAGGTGACATGCCATGCCCTGTGGATTTTTTGACTTGGTGGGGCGTCGAGGCCTGGCAGGTGTTTGTGGCTATCTGCGTAGAGGCCTGGGAGGTGACCTGAGTATGATGCGGGGGCCTCGGTGGTCAGCGTCGTACCCGGTTTAGGTGGAAAAGTGCAGGGCATGTGGCCGCAGGGCATGGTAACCCCTGCACCATCAGTAAGGGATGGTAAAAAGGAGATTGGACCGATGTCCCATCGTTCCTGTTGCCATACCCTGCTGGTCGTGGCTGATGTAGTGGGTGCATTCATGCGCATTAAATGGATGGGACAACCTGCCAGAGGGCCTCGGCGAGAGGGCCTCGGCGAGAATCAGCCTCGGCGAGAGGGCCTCGGTGAGAGGGCCTCGGCAGGGCGAATCGGAGACTCGGCCTTGGCGAGAGGGCCTCGGCGGGATGAATCAGCCTCGGCGAGAGGGCCTCGGCAGAGGGCCTCGGCGGGGCGAATCGGGGAATCGGCCTCGGCGAGGGGGCCTCGGCGGGGCGAATTGGGGAATCGGCCTCGGCGAGGGGGCCTCGGCGAGAGGGCCTCGGCGGGGCAAATCGGCCTCGGCGAGAGGGCCTCGGCGAGAGGGCCTCGGCGGGCGAATCGGCCTCGGCGAGAGGGCCTCGGCGGGGCGAATCGGGGAATCGGCCTCGGCGAGGGGGCCTCGGCGAGAGGGCCTCGGCGGGGCGAATCGGCCTCGGCGAGAGGGCCTCGGCGAGAGGGCCTCGGCGGGCGAATCGGCCTCGGCGAGAGGGCCTCGGCAGAGGGCCTCGGCGGGGCGAATCGGAAAATCGGCTGAGGCCTCGGCAGAGGGCCTCGGCGGGGCGAATCGGGGAATCGGCCTCGGCGAGGGGGCCTCGGCGAGAGGGCCTCGGCGGGGCGAATCGGCCTCGGCGAGAGGGCCTCGGCGGGCGAATCGGCCTCGGCAGAGGGCCTCGGCGGGGCGAATCGGGGAATCGGCCTCGGCGAGGGGGCCTCAGCGAGAGGGCCTCGGCGGGGCGAATCGGGGAATCGGCCTCGGCGAGGGGGCCTCGGCGAGAGGGCCTCGGCGGGGCGAATCGGCCTCGGCGAGAGGGCCTCGGCGAGAGGGCCTCGGCGAGAGGGCCTCGGCGGGGCGAATCGGCCTCGGCGAGAGGGCCTCGGCAGAGGGCCTCGGCGGGGCAAATCGGAAATTCGGCTGAGGCCTCGTGGTTGTCCTTCGGCTTTGATATTTGTAAGGTCTAAGCAATCTTTTTTGGTTCTTGCTTAGGGTACCCCTTTTTCTGGTATCCGACAGTAGCCCCCGAGCCTCGGGGGGAGTGCGAGCACTCTCCCTGAGGGTTTGTCGAGACTAGGCTTGCAGCTGCTCCCGTCGGGATTATGTTTTGCTCTCGTGGTTTCGGTGGGTGCGCGCAAGCGCACCCGCCGGGTGTAGCCCCCGAGGCCCTGGAGGGGTGGATTTACTCCTCCAGGGGCTTTTTTCGTTTTCGTGTTCGAGTGAGGAGTTTTTGTCGTATTTGCCGAGCCCACAAGTGCGAGTTCGGGTCGCGGGGTTTCGGCAAGGTCGTAGGAAGAGCTCCCGAGCCTCTGCACGAAGCGAGAGGGCGATCAGGAGTTCCTCTGGCTTTTTGTGCGACCCTCGGACCTCCCTGCCGGTCTCGGACACGATTTACGTCATGGCAGAGGACGATGAGAAGGCCGAGGAGGAGGTGATGAAGCTTGGTGGAGGCGGCTGAGGCCCCTGGCACGTCGCTGGCCCGGCTGTTCGAAGAGGAGGTGGCTCCTCCTACGTCGTCCGTCGATGCTGGCGACCCCGTATTCTGACCTGGGTCAAAGGGGTCATGTTACAGATTAGGACGTACATCATTGTACCATAACGTTTGTGGCCGTCGAGGCCTTTTCAATACTTGTGTATATATGCATCTTAATCGTTTTCTATTATGTTTCCTAGCCCTTGCTCTCTGCTCCGTTTCTGAACATATCACTTGCAAAAAACTTCCTCGGAGCCCAAGCTGCCCCTCTAGCAAAAGGTGGTGAGGGAGTTGCCATAGCCCAGAGGCGTAGGCAGTCTCGCGGCTCGGCCGGCCTTTTGGCCTCGAGGCATACTTTTGGTCCTTAGGTTTTTTACAATTGATTTGTCAGAGTACGTGAGAGAGTTCGGCGTAGGAAATTTTTCAAAAAGACGACTAAAAAACGGTGTCCCCCTGTCTCGTTTTTAGACAAGTCCTTTGCAAAAACTTCCTTGGAGCCTAAGCTGCCCCTCGGGTGAAAGGTGGTGAGGGAGTTGCCGTAGCCCAGAGGCGTAGGCTGTCTCGCGGCTCAGCCGGCCTTTTGGCCTCGAGGCAAACTTTTGGTCCTTAGGTTTTTGCAAGCGATTTGTCAGAGTTCGTGACAGAGTTTGGGATTAGGGGGGAGGTTCCCCCCTAGCCCCCGAGGGAGGCTCGGTTCTGCAGAGGCAGAGTCGAGTCTCCCCCCTTGCGTTATCGTAACGCCGAACCCGTACCGATGGGCTCGGGGGGTTCCTCAAAAATTTAGAACAATTAAAGAACGCTTCTTTATTGTATTTCGAGGAAAATTGTATGACGCTTGGGAATTTAAGGGTAGAAGCGACGTATCTGTTCTATGTTCCAAGTGTTGGTGAGGATTTTGCCCTTCTCATAGGCTAGCTTGTAGGTCCCGTGCTTTAGTACTTGGGCGGGCCACCAACTTCCAAGTCGTCGATGAGGTCACTGGCCTTCCTGGACTTGTCCTTGATGTCGTCCACACCGGCCTCGATGGTTCGTCCGATGTGCTCGCCCAAGACCTGGGTGGTGCACCGCTGGTACGTGGCCCCTGCATTTCTGAAACTAAATGGCATAGTCACATAGTAGTACATGTCGAATGGGGTGATGAAAGAACTCGGCTCCTCAGGAGGTGGCGGGGCAGAGCTTGATGGCAGGACGTCGCTCCACGCCACCGGCGTCTTTCCCCTGCCTAGGCTTAAGCTAGACAGGTCCCCAACCAGGGACTCTGAACCAACAGCCGGGCATGGGATACCGACGGGGCGTCGCCACATGCCGCCGGCGTTTCGCCCATGTCCATGCTTAGGCAAGTCAGGTCCCCAACCAGGGACCTTGTGCCAACAGCTGGACATGGGGTGCCGGCAGAACGCGGTGCGCCACCATGAGCTCGTGCGGTGTCGGGGTGGTCCTGCCCGCGTTGCGCCTGGCGAGCGTGACAAGAGCGGCCGCCCGGGCGCCGTCTGCGCCTGGGCTGCCGGTGCGTGATGTCGACATCGGTCGGTGGGGCTCAGGGCGTGAGGAGTACCATGTCGTACTCGCATCCTAGAGACATGAACTCTAGGCTCCCGAACCAGATCATCGTGCCGAGATGTAGTGGTCGTATGGGGTCTGCCATCCGGAACTTGTTAGGATGACGAAGCTGACACATAGAGGCCCCTACCTGGCGCGCCAACTGTCGGTGTTTCGGACCAGGGGGTCCTCAACCGACTAGTGAATTTGTTCTGCGTGCTCCTAATTCCGGATGGTGATGCAAAGAGACACAAGGTTTATACTGGTTCAGGCAATCGAGGCCCTACGTCCAGTCTGAGAGGTCGATCTTGTATTCCTTGCACCAAGGCGCTCGTAGTAGGGGGTTACAAGCTAAAGGAGAGAGGGAGCTGGTCCTAGGTCTCGGCAAGGTGTCGTGTGGGTGTTACCCGGTTCCCCCGTGAGTCCCCGTGCCGGAGGGTGCGTGCCCCTCGGAGTCGGCCCCTAGAAATGGCCCTGGCTGCCCCCTTTTATAGCTGTAAGGAGGGAGCCAGGAATACATGAGAGAGCTACACGTGGAGCCTTAGAAGGAAGATCTAGTACTATATCCCTGTAGCAGCACAGTGTCGGGAATAGCAATTGGTACTTGATCACTGGTGTGTCACGCAGGCCATGCCCGAGGCTGTTGAAGTCATAGGAGTCCTTGTTGACGTCTAGTCAGCATGGCCTTCACGGTAGGTGACATGCCATGCCCTGTGGATTTTTTGACTTGGTGGGGCATCGAGGCCTGGCAGGTGTTTGTGGCTGTCTGCATAGAGGCCTGGGAGGTGACCTGAGTATGATGCGGGGGCCTCGGTGGTCAGCGTCGTACCCGGTTTAGGTGGAAAAGTGCAGGGCATGTGGTCGCAGGGCATGGTAACCCCTGCACCATCAGTAAGGGATGGTAAAAAGGAGATTGGACCGATGTCCCATCGTTCCTGTTGCCATACCCTGCTGGTCGTGGCTGATGTAGTGGGTGCATTCATGCGCATTAAATGGATGGGACAACCTGCCAGAGGGCCTCGGCGAGAGGGCCTCGGCGAGAATCAGCCTCGGCAAGAGGGCCTCGGTGAGAGGGCCTCGGCGGGGCGAATCGGAGACTCGGCCTCGGCGAGAGGGCCTCGGCGGGACGAATCGGCCTCGGCGAGAGGGCCTCGGCAGAGGGCCTCGGCGGGGCGAATCGGGGAATCGGCCTCGGCGAGGGGGCCTCGGCGAGAGGGCCTCGGCGGAGCGAATCGAGGAATCGGCCTCGGCGAGGGGGCCTCGGCGAGAGGGCCTCGGCGGGGCGAATCGGCCTTGGCGAGAGGGCCTCGGTGAGAGGGCCTCGGCGGGCGAATCGGCCTCGGCGAGAGGGCCTCGGCAGAGGGCCTCGGCGGGGCGAATCGGGGAATCGGCCTTGGCGAGGGGGCCTCGGCGAGAGGGCCTCGGCGGGCGAATCGGCCTCGGCGAGAGGGCCTCGGCAGAGGGCCTCGGCGGGGCGAATCGGGGAATCGGCCTCGGCGAGGGGGCCTCAGCGAGAGGGCCTCGGCGGGGCGAATCGGCCTCGGCGAGAGGGCCTCGGCGGGCGAATCGGCCTCGGCGAGAGGGCCTCGGTGGGGCGAATCGGGGAATCGGCCTCGGCGAGGGGGCCTTGGCGAGAGGGCCTCGGCGGGGCGAATCGGCCTCGGCGAGAGGGCCTCGGCGGGGCGAATCGGCCTCGGCGAGAGGGCCTCGGCGGGGCGAATCGGAAAATCGGCAGAGGCCTCGTGGTTGTCCTTCGGCTTTGATATTTGTAAGGTCTAAGCAATCTTTTTTGGTTCTTGCTTAGGGTACCCCTTTTTCTGGTATCCGACACAAAGAATATATGGACAATTAATCAGTGGTATTTCTGTTATACAACTCTCTGGACTCAACAAGTTAGTGGCGATCATTCATATCCTCTAGCTCATTGTGATTTCCCATAACGATCGAGCTAGGGCATTCACCGATATTATATGCTTGTCGGAATGTGATCTCCATCTTCAGGATGGGGTCCTTCAGTGACCATCTCAATTTTAGGTTGAGTTGCCACTTTAGGGGCTCCATCTTCGGGGCGGTGTTCTGCAGGGACATTCTCAACTATAGGTTGAGCTTCTTCAACTGAATCCTTAGGTGATGCAAGTGGATCAGGCCCTGTCTACATGGATGTATCCGTAGAACCTTGTCCCGAGCCACCGGAGGTCTCTACCTCTTCCAAGGATCGGAGTAGACAATAGAGTTGGTAACCTTCTGGGTTACCCATACTCTCTCCGGCGCATTTATTGCAGGTAAATGCGACCTTGTCACTGTTTTATGATAAGTGAAGGCATTTGGCAGCTCATTTGCAAGATTTTGCAAATGTATAATTCTCTAAACTTATTGTTCAGATTTACTAGGGCGTGAGTATAAGGAATGCATCCTAGCTGCATTCCATGCAATTTCCTAGCATTCTTCTGGATGCCTATCTCCCTCGCTGGGAAATGCAATCAGCATACTGAGCCGTATGAAGATCCCCATTCATAGGCTCTAAATATTTGATTATGGATGAGGTCTCATAATCAACATATATATCCCCAACTTCTAGTGGCGTCCCATTGATGAGGTGGCGGTACTGGCACATATACTGTAGAACTAAATATACGCAGATGGGAAATACTTGGTTCTTCCCACGCACTAGTCGTAAGGGATGTACAGTTGTGTGGCAGAACCGCCTATTTAATCCACTCTCAAGAGAACTTATCTTCCATTAGACACTAAGTACCCAAGGGAGCACACTAAGTCAGACCGCATGAGAGGACTCAAAACAATCCATGTTTGCATCTAGGAACCAATAACGAGTAAAGAAAACTTATAGCATCTTAGTTCATTTCATACATCAGAGAGTTTGAAATTCATTTATTATAGACCAAGTTCAGAGTATGGAAATAAAGTAGCTTAAAACAAAGTAACTAAGCGGAAGCGATACAAGGATCCTTGTTGTGCCCACCAGAAGAATCCTCACATACATAGAAGGAGCCAACTCTACTAAGCAGTACATGCAACAGGGGTAAATAAAGCCATGAGTACTCAATGTATTCTGCAAGACTCACCTGACTAGGTGGGAATAATTTTCTGACTCTCAAGGGTATGCTGAGGCTATTTGGTTTGCTGGTTTATTTCTCTTTGTAGAAAGCATTACTAACGATGCATCCTTGTATTCAAATTTTAGCAGTCATGATTAGGTCATTATCTAACCATTCTAGGTAAGCACCTATACTACTTTCAAGAATGTGGTAAGCAAACATAATCGTTTTGATTTCCTCATCCATCTTCCAGTTCTTACAACGGGTCCATACCATAGTCAAGCAGGTACCATCTCAAAAGAAATGGTGATTCGCGAACTGATGTATCCCAACTGGGTACCCTAGACACACGCCTCGTCTGAACCACAAGCATAGACAAGGCTAGCCCTTCCCAATCTTGTTACAGGGTCCAAGTCCCCGCCCAAACTCGGACACCAAGTCCCAACACTATGGCCTATGTGATAGTTTGGCGTCCTTGGAACTCCACATCTCCCCACCTCCATAGAAGTCAGTCCAGAAAGAGCTAAAACCGATGACAAGAAAGGTACACAAGCCTTCCCGCCCCCACGTAGCAAGTATGTGTTAGGGACATTCAAAGCTTTACCACCATCTGCAACAAACGGATGGTCTTTAATTGACTCAGGCAGGAAACTATGCACCCTAGACAAAGCCCTGCAGCCGCAAGACCCATCCTGCTACACCCCAATATCTCCAACAATATTTCCTATTTCCCTCCCGATCGCCAATTAATTTCCACCATTTCTCATGTGAGTAATAAGGAACCTATTGTGGGCAACATCAGGTTACTCATGTTGCCGATGGGTCCTAGGCATAGCAGCTACACAAACTTATAAACCAGCAGGACTCATCGAGTAGTATTGTAAGTGCAATGAAGCCCTAACTATGAGTTTTGGTGATAATGACTATATGATTAGAGGACTAATGAGATTTATCGAGATAATAATAGGTTCAAGTTTTATTTTGACAGGCCTAGTCACCCCCCTCTAGGTTTAGCAGGGATCCTTACAAGTATTTTACGCATGTGGGTTCCATAGAATTCATGCAACGTAATGCACAAACATAGATAGAATGAATATATAAAATTAGGGGTTATGCACTGGGGCCTGCCTTTGGCAGGCTCGGTGTCAGCAAAGTCAATCAGTGGCCCCTGGGTCTCCTCCTGCACGAGGACCTCCTCCTCGTACTCCTCGACGATCTCCTCATACTATGGCTCGTCGGTGGTCACCTGCTCTATCGACTCGGGCTCTATATGCATTCAAGGATGATGCAATCTCCTACAACTAAAAAGAACAAAGCGTGGACATTTTTTGGTGCGACATTTATTTTGATTCGTCCGTCTGCCATGCCTACAATCCCATGCCCGTCGCTCCCTCGGTCTGCCTTCCCCTGCGATACCCTGCCGCTCACGGCGCGACCGCGTCCACGCCGCAGAAGGAAAGCCCGATCCGCACGATCACCGCGAATCCACGCCGCACAAAAGGAAACCGCTCCTATGATTCAGCCTCGATCTCGTGATTCCTCCGCCCGCCTCCCCATCGTCACCCACCCACAGCTGGCCGTGCCGCCGCCGCACCCGCCCGTAGCTCGCCGCAACGTAGCCCGCTCACGTCCGGAGCTGGCCGTGAAGCCGGCCGCGCCCACCCGCAGGTTGCCGCGCCGACGGTTCCTACGCCCGCCCGCAGGTGCCCACGACACCCGCCGCTCCCATCGCTCGCGTCCCTCTTCCCCTGCTCCAAGCAGCTTCGCGGAGAGGGAGATCAACCAGTTGCCTCCACTCACTCGCTCCCCGCCGCTGGCTGAAGAGGGGTCCATCCTCGGCTGCTCGGTCGTGCCATGCGGCCGTACGAGCGAGAGGCATACCGGGCACCGCGAGTGAGGGCAGCCGGTAGGCCATCCTAGCCTGTGGGTGCCCTTGCCGGTGGCGGTGGCATAGGTACAGCCTGTCAAAGCTCTTCCAGATCGATTTGATTCTTGATCTACGGTTCCAGCTCCATCGCGGCTCCAGCCTGCTTCCAGACGTCATTGAGCTGATTGGAGTATAGGTCGAGGGGAGCATCATCGCGGCTGACCTCCTCTTTCTCATCTTACTTAGTAGGATCAGTAGTGGGCCTGTAGCCTTCTATCTGCTCCAATGGTCTAAAGCACTTTCATGTTTGTTGTTTCTGACGTGCAGGCAATCTTCAAGCCACCAAATGCGATGCGAGGTGGCATGTAGGTGTGTTTCCCACAGGTGCTGCAGCATGATCCATTCTTGTCACGTTTGCTATTGGATCATACTTCGATGCTGTAATTTTAGCCCTTGTTTAGTTCGCGAAATTTGGAATTTGGGGCTATTGTAGCACCTTCGTTTTTATTTGGTAAATAGTGTCCAAACATTGACTAATTAGGCTTAAAACGTTCGTCTCGCAATTTCCCACCAAACTGTGCAATTAGTTTTTCTTTTCGTCTACATTTAATGCTCCATGCACGGGCCGCAAACATTCGATGTGACAGGTACTGTAGCAACTTTTTGGACTTTGGGATCCAACTAAACAAGGGCTTAATTTTAATTTTTTCCACGGTGTACAAATTTATGTATAGGCTGACTGATTGTGAGGGTCTTGCGGTTAAATTTCTGTGGGACTTCTGATAACTGTAAAATTTCATGCAGCCTCGATACTCTATGACCGATTGTGAGGGTCTTGTGGTTAAATTTCTGTGGGACTTCTGATAGCAGTAAAATTTCATACAACCTCGATACTCTGGGACATTGGAGCGACATGGATTTGCAAGAAACAGGATATGGACCCTGGTTGCTGAGCATCCATCACTGAATCATGATGATAACGACAACAGAGCTTTTGTTGACCTTATTATACTAAAGCCATCTGAACATGACCTCAAAGAGCTGGCCACATTGGTATGCATTTCTGCGCTTATCTATGTTTGTATTCCTATGACCATGCCTACTTTTTGTTACAGTTAAGTGAGGGCTACATGCCAAATTTCTGCTAAGCATTGTGTCATTGAGGTGTGTCGTCTAATGACCGAAGCTGGGAATTACATAGGAATTGAATTAAAAGATACCTAGATCTATTTTTGTGCCCTTTGAGAACAACCCTGGACATTTTTCCTGCAAACAAATACACTATGAATTACAGTAGTCCAAGGGTGAGAGCTCAGAGAGGCAGATCATATGTCTACTAAATTGGAAAAAATAAAATGCCACTCTGTGTTATTATTACAATTTTGAAGCAAACATGCCAACTTGATTAGAAAAGCAGTGTTACTTTCTTCTTTTGTTTTAGAAGTGGATTGGATGGTTTTGATCACACAACTGTATTATCCATTTGGGCTCTTATCTCTGTCCATACATTCCTGCTGCAGAGAAAATTCTGTCCTCAAATGCCTATAAATAAATAATGTGCCACTGCACTCACAATATAATGGATACATTTCTCCCGGTGATGTTCAAGTTTTTATGTCTTATAGGCATAATGCGATGGCTGATATGATTATGCAGTAATTTATAAAGGAATGCATTAGACAAGGGAATAGCTTCAGCCACGAAGACCCTACTTCCACACGTAAGTTCTTCCATCCTATGCCTCAGTGGGTTCTGCAATGTTAATATTTGTGTCTCAGAATTAGTCAGGTATTTTTTACATAACAAATGCATAGGGCACGCAGCTCCTGCAAGGGAAACGAAAAAATCAGTTAAATTGTGGTCTCATTCAGAGCCCTATAGGGGTCAGAACTTTTTTCTTCCTCCCATCTCGACGCCCAGAAAATTCAGCTATGTTTTGTGGTTACTATAGTATGCACTAATTTTGGTATTAAAAATGTGATCTTCTTGCTAATCTGCTTTATAGGTGTTATAGTATCTGTTAAACAATAATCTTTTAGGAAATATTTAGAATGTTGTTAGTTCTAATACTATAAATTTATTAGGCATGACAATATAATTTTTTAATGAAGCACTTTAGATGGGATGTCATATTTCAGACGAAAAATGAGCTTTAGTGTTTGTCGAAAAAAATGCTATAGTAAAATTAAGGCTGTCCTGACCTGCACAGTGCAGATAAAAATGTTGAAAAAAAACATTTCTCCTACAACTATGTATCATGCATAGTGCACTTGAGATTGAGATTACACATTGATTACAGGTTAATCTTAATTACTGATTGATCGTGCCATTCTCCTTGATGTGCGTTGATCTACTTTCCTAATAGTGCTCGATTACATCTCCCATTTGATTGAATATTGCTTGTCATGTGATAGAGGAATCACGGTAAAATAGGAAATAGAAAATTATTGTGCTATCCATATACACAATGCATGTTTGCATGCACCAGCATACATGGCAACGAGCCTCTCTCGGCTCCCCTACGCCTTGCTCAAAGAAAGAGAATTAACACAGAAGGAAAGAGAATTAAGACAAAAGGAAAGAGAGAGACTGCTATCAATCGCTATAGATCTTGTGGCCTCGCCACAGCGGCCACCCTCGCCAGTTGAGCTCGCCCTCACTCACACCGGCCTCCGCCCTCGCGCCCTCCCTCGTGCACCGGCTGTGCTTCGCCATAGTGCGTCGCCATCGTCGTCGCCTGCCGCCATCGCCTTCGTCGTCTTGCTGTGCCTTCGAGGAGGACTGCGGACTGCCACGAGGAGCTTCCAACATCTTCTGTCTTCCACAAACATCCACCCTGTTAGTGAATCACATCCTGCCCTGATGCGTTTCTTTATTTGTTATTACCTCCAGTGTTTGTGTGATCTGAAATCATGCCTCTTTAAGAGTCTTTGGATATATATGTGCAGAGGCTATGTGATGCATGTTGTCATGGTAGTGGTTTGGGAATGGTTGGTCCAGTAATTTGTCATGAACCCTCTGTGTTTCTGCTTCAAGTTCTTTGACTATCTGTGCCTGAAAGGCAATCGTTACCGCAGCCATTTGCCATGATTTCGTGCTTCTGGTTACTTTGATTTGATGTTTATTGCCTATGTTCCATCTTTCCATTGAGCTGTCATGATCCTTTTAGATTCAAATGGCTGAGTATTCCTGTTATGGCCGTTGAATTGAATGATGATTAGCATTGGCTTGACCGATCCATGATCTGGTTCTGCAAGTCTACCATAGCAACAGTTCCTTTGCTTAACTTTCTTTTACCATTGAGTAAAAGTTTCAGCAAACAACTAAAAAGCAGCCAAAGTTTTCGTCCACCCGGTTAATCTCCACGTGCCTGCGATACGTGAGCCTTCCGTCAAATCATCGCGTGGCCTGCGATCCATGCCTATCACGGCAATTCCCCGCACACCACGTTCATTCCTAATAAACCGGCGCCCACACAACGTGCCTGGCAAAAACAGAAACAATAATCATTCGCCGACGCCTTCCGCGATTAGCGTGTCCCTCGCCCACAGATCGTTGCGCACCCCACGCCACCTGCAACTAATTCTGGTGTACTCCGTAAAACACAAGGAAAGAAAAAAAAAATCCCTTCCTTCCTCGCGGACGTACCACCGCACCCCGCCGCCACCAAAAGGCATCTATCAGGACACACGTTCCTCAATCAACGCCCCTTTTCCATCTTTCCTGGGCCACCGAGTCTGATCTTGTGCATCTCATGATCTCGTTCAAGCCGCCTTCACCGCATTGCTGTGGTCGTCGACCTCAACGACGATCTCTTCTTCTACACTCTTGACTACTGTGATCTCTTCTTTTGCACTCTTCTCTGCTATGAACTAGGTGTCGGGGACGGGCGGACTAGCGGTTGCCTATACAAACCAGTGGGCAGCAGCTAGGGCCCATGGGCCGGCAGCCGCCTGCAGTAGCCAGCGGCTAGCATTCAGTGGATTTGCATAAGGTAGGCGGTGGTAGGGGTCAAGCTATCAGCAGGCGTCCATGGACCAGCTTCGACCGGTCACATAGGAGGAGCCTCCACACTGTCGGGTATAGGCTTGGATGGTTGGACCTCAACTGCTAGCTTGATCCTGCCGCCAGTGTCCGCCATCAACGCTAGGACGCCCACAACAGAGGTGTCTACAGTATGTCAACATCGGAGCAACCTGTCAGTTCAAAGCTTGCAGTTGGGTGTGATTTGTGATGAATAAGATGCAGACCAATGCTTCCTGACAGCTTAATGCTCACAACTGAGAAAATGAATCAAATTTGCGGTCATGTATGCTAACAAATTAACAATGTAGGTGTTGTAGTTATTTCAGAGGCCTCACATGACGTCATCAAGATAACAGGACAGAGGCACAGAGCACGCGGGCAACTTTAAATCTTTAATTGCTTGCCGATCTCCATAGAATAATAGTATATTATGTTCAGACCGACTAATGTCATCATGTATATTTTTCATTATTTTGGTTTCTTAGTTGCCGATATGGGTTCTGGTTGTCGGTCGCTCAAAAGAAAGAGGGTGTACACTGACCCGCCGCCTGCAATCACCGATACACACATCTACAGGTAACTACGTTACATTTATCTTGTAATTGATTGAGGCAATCATTTTTTGTCAACATAGTTTTACTCGTGTGTTTTATCGTTTTGATTAACACGGTAGATGGGTTGAATTCCATGAAGTGGGAATGGAACACATATCTTCCATATGGGATGTGAGTGCCATGGTTTTTTGGAAAGGCAACGTACAACATCACCATGGTGATATATATTTGCGTGTAATTTTGAAGGATGAGTAGGTGCATTTTGAGCTTATCTTTTTGTACCATGTCTTTTTTTTCTACAGACCATTATTATCTATCTGTTAGATCTAATATTCTTATAGGGAACCAAAATGGAAGCGGTTGCGTACGACGACCAAACTATGAGGTTTGACTGTTTGCTTCGTTTAGGAGAATGTTATGACTTCATGAGAGTTGGCTTCGCGCCTACTCATGTTGGCCCTTTGGGCTACATCTTCTGTTTATGTGCCGACTACTTTGTGGTTCTATCTCCACAAAGTATGGCTAATGCACCACTGAGAGAGCTATGGATTTGTCAGTGTCCTCGTACCTTTATGGAATTCGAGGATGTATACGCTCAAGCTGAGTACTTTTTTGTAGGTATACCTTATACGTCTATATTTAAAAATACATAGTTAACTGTTCATGCTCTTATTCCATCAATAACTATCATTTGTGTTTGTAGATGTCATTGGTATAGTTGTGCATGTGTCTAATATTCGAGGAAGGGGTGACGTGCGGATGCAACCGTATAAATATGTGGTGCTGATGAATGAAAGGTACTTAGAATGAAAATTTTATCATTGCTCCATGCTATCAATTTTTTATTGTTTGATGCTAATCAATTTTGTAACTCGTAGGTACCACTGCATCATAATAACTGTCAAGTATACACACATATGCCGTCACTTATCGGAATGGCGGCGAGCGACATCAGAGTTGCGCATTTTAGCCGGTCTCCATGTACAAATGAATAGAAAGAGAGGTATTGTATCACTGATGTCCTCATATGTATTGACTAAATAAAGTATCAGTTATTACATTTTTTTTCTCGTGCATGATAGGCGGAGTGACCACTACTGATGATTTCAGCGAATTGGTATTCGGTCCTATTTGTAATCAGGCGTATGATTTTCAAAGTCAGGTTCTTTTGGGGTAATTCATTGATTTAATTTATTGACTACAACACTGACCCAAAAGTTTTTTATTTGTTTATAGGCCTACGCAATCGTCTGCTTGTTGACGAAGCCAGACGTCACCGAGGTCAAGAATTTGCTAAGAACACCGTGTCGCGTCTCATAGATTTAGAGAACTAAATAATATTGAAATTATTTACACGCTTATGACACGCACTTTGAATAGATGATGGATATGAATTTAGTTTAATATAATAGTCATTTTGTGCAATTTTATTGGTCAAACAGGTTCAATATATGTGGATTGAGCAATGTTTATCTGACATATTTAATTGCTTCATTTAGTTTGTAATATCGGAGACTTCTTGTCGATATAAAACATTATTTTAGCTGTATCATGGAAATGTCTATATAGTAGAGTTTGTGAGCCTGTGGTGCCGTGCTCTTAGTGACTGTTAATTTCACAAACTTTGATTTTTGGATTAAATGTCAGTTTAATGTCTTACATTATTGTTATCTTATCATGCGATCCATGTGTTTTTAGTATAAAAGTTTAGTTGTCCCGTAGCAACGCACGGGCACGCTACTTAGTAAATTAAAATGGCAAAACCAAGAAGTTAATACATCTAAACATACTCAAGATGCCCAAACATCTAACCAGCAGCATATTACCACAAAATTTAAGAAACCATTTATCTAAAACTAAGTACAAAACTTATATTTATGCTAATAAATTGCTAAGAACAAGAACAATTTATAAATTATTCATATGACTTATTCAGGGGCTACAAAAATTACGGAAGGTGCCTAATACTTGTACTATTCTACTATAAAAATTCAGGTTAAACACATTTACCAAACAGCCACTAAAAATAGCACACCAATTAAAGGAACATATTGATTTATTTAATGAAAACCTATAAATAGTAAGAATTAGATGATTTAGTTTACTCTAACACAAAGAACATGTTACCAGGAGTATAACAAAATTAGTTTTACATTTTTTGGGAATCTACTCAATTTGATATTGAATTTACAAGTTCATAACATTTTTTCAAAAAAAAAAGAAAAGGCTAATTTAATTCGCGAGAAAAAGAAGGCAATGAGTGATCACTCTGGGATCCACTCCGTGATTCCTTCTCTTGTGGAGGCGGAATCACACAAACTTGCCGAGTCACACCACAATTCTTGGTTGCTCTCTAGCGACTCTTAGCTGTCTAGGAGCGAGCTCTAAGAGTAACAAATGCGAATAACGAGATCAAAGAACGCCTCAAGTGCTCAAGTGTTGGCTTTGCTCTTTTTTCTTTCTTTTGAATTTCACTCAAACCCACCAAATGAATCCAACACTAGGGCTCCATTCTCACAAAGAGAAGTGTGTGGAGTGACACAAAGATTCTAGAAAGTATACGAGAATCACCCAAATTGATAGCCCCCAAAGGTGGAGGCTTGGGGGACATAAATACCCCACTCCCACGAAACTAGCCATTATGTTAGGTAATATCGGATATGTTTGGTATGCATACCAGACTTGTCCGGTATTCACTGCAGTGTGCGCCAAACGGCTTAACTAGACACAACACCCTCGTTCGGAAATTCAAAGCCCGAAGCCCGGAAATTCCAAATTAAAAAAGAACTAGCACTCTCAGCGTACCAAAGTTAGACAACGTGGCACTCTTCTCTTTATTCTCACATGGGTTGGCTTGAGCACTTTTAGACAATCATCTATTATTATGTTGCATCCCTCTTAATAGTACGATATGCCTATTAACCCAAGATTAAATAAAAGTGAATTTAAACCACTTGAGTTAACCTTGTTCGAGCCCATGCCATATCTTTCAATCTGCAACAATAGAGAGAATTCCAACATGTCCATTTTAATTGTTGCTTGAGTATAGCAATCTTGAGCATGTGACTTGGTCCAATTATATACATGTGAATAAATCCAAATGCATCAAGTCACTTTCATCAATTGATCCAACAATGATTTGATCCTTCTCATAATACAACTTCCTTTCACTTGATCAATCATAGACTAAATGCAAGTACTCTCTTCTTCAACATAGCCATGGTCCTTCGGTGCCCAAGCCATCGCTTGCATTCACCTACACTTGGTCCTTCGAAGCCTTTTCCTTTCTATCTTTATCTTCTCATGCAAATCAAAGTCATACCATGATTTGAATCTTGTTAAGCATACAATGAATTCCATATGATGAAAACCATCTTTATCTACATTGATTCCATAGCATGCTCTTTATATGAGACCATTTCATATGCAAGACCTCATGTCTCATGTATGAATTCAAATATACTTGCTTTCATATGAACCATAAATGTCCCACAATATATATAAGCCATCGCTTGAATTTCATTTGCATTGTTGTCATGTGCTTGAACTAGATTGCCTTTACAACAACGCATCATTTGGGCTTTTTATTTCAACACAATATGGAACATGAAAGGTCCTTGTTTGGTTTTGATAATTGAGTGACAACCCTAGGTGGACTAATTGTGTTTATGTGAGATACACAGGTGATTAGTCCACAGGTACATGTGTGTGAGCAACATATGCCATGGAGATGGAAATGTCTCGGTGATGTTGCAAAGCTCACACATGTGATGATGAAGGAGCTCATTGCATATGAGACATGACATGAAATCATGTGATCAAGGTGGAGAAGATCAAGACATGACTTGGCTCGACGGACCGATTGCAAGCGTGAAGGGCAAGTTGAGTGATTGTAAGGAAAATGGACCCTTGGCCCATTTACTTTGGATTTTGGTGTTTGATGACCAACACAACCAAATTGGACTAATGAATTTGCAAGTGTTTGTTTTGTAGTCCAATAGGGTGCAAGACGTGTCTTGGACGAAGGCGACGTGATGATCCAATGATCAACACCTCAAACAAGACCTTAAGAGCACAAGAGAAGACCCAAGAAATCAAGCAAAGTCCAAGCACGAAGATAGGAACCAAGCCGTACGCAAGATCGCGAAGAAACAAGCTCGCAAAGGCGACCGGACGCTGGACCGGACGCTGGAAGCGCGACCGGACGCTGGACCGGTGGCTCGGCGGACAAGCGACCAGAAGATGGACCGGACGCTGGCGGCAACCGACCGAACGCAGGGCATTAGTGTCCGATCGAGTACAGAGAGGTTCCAGGCACGCGAAACTGTGACCGGACGCGTCCGGTGGCAGGCGACCGGACGCTGGCAGCGTCCGATCGGTAGTTCGCGGCTGCAACGGTCGGGACGACCGGACGCGTCCGGTCAGGACGATTCAGCGTCCGGTCAGTAGCAGAATTGCGGGAGTTTGACCCCAACGGCTACTTTCTCAGTGGGGCTTATAAATACAACCCCCAACCGGCCATTTGAGAAGTGTGGAGCTGAGGAAACATACCAAGGGTGTTGATACACCATTTTAGTGATCTCCACATGCATAGTGCTTAGTGTTTTATTAGGTGATTAGCATAAGTGCTTTGCGAAGTGCTTAGGTTGATTAGACCACCGCTTACGCGCTTGCTCTAGGTGTTTGTCTAGTGTTTAGTGAGGTTTGCATACCTCTTGCCACCTCGTGCTTGCGAGCACAAGTGTTGTACATCGGAGGGGCTT
Organism: Miscanthus floridulus; assembly: GCF_019320115.1. Lineage (NCBI taxonomy): Eukaryota > Viridiplantae > Streptophyta > Magnoliopsida > Poales > Poaceae > Miscanthus > Miscanthus floridulus. The sequence continues at coordinate 1,972,569 of NC_089595.1, read as the reverse complement.
GAAGTCTTGTGAGATCACACCAACCGCGTTTGTGGTGTGGCCGCCACCATGTACCGGAGGGAACAAGGCCCGCGGCGTTTCAGCCGGAAGCTTGATAGTGAAGACGGCGGGGAGCATCCGGGAGAGGCTTGCCGGAAGGCACGTCGGAGACCCACTTGCGCGTGGGGAAGGCCCGAGGCTATCCACGGAGTTACCCGACCGGGAGCTTGGCCCTTGCGAGGGATTCCTTGCGAGGGGCTCCAACGAGGACTAGGGGGAAGCTTGCGCGCTTCTCGATACCTCGGTAAAAATACCAGAGTCGTCGACGGGAGTTTGCATATCTCTACCTTGCTCTTTAGCTTCCGCACTTACATTGTTTACATTACTTGTTTAGCGGTAGAGATAGCAAATCACTAGCAAAACCGTAGTTGCACTCTTAGATAGTTCATCTATTGCATAGGTTTTGCTAGAGTTAAAAAGAGGCCATAGTTTTAGAGTAAGATTTTTAAGTTGCCTAATTCACCCCCCCCCCTCTTAGGCGTCCACGTGTCCTTCAATTGGTATCAGAGCCGGTTGGCTCATATTTAGACCTTTGGCTTAACCGCCGTTGAGCCGACGCTATTGTAGAGTGGTTGGGATGGATACCGCTAGGCCTCCACAATTTGACGGCACTAACTTCCCATACTATAAAGCTAGAATGGCTTGCCACCTTGAGGCGGTTGATTTGGGTGTATGGAGAGTCACTCATGACGGGATGAAACCCATCAAGAATCCTAAAAAACCCACAAAGAGTGACGAAAAAGAAATGCATTTCAATGCTAGAGCTAAGAATTGCTTGTTTGAATCCTTTAGCATGGATGTGTTTAACCAAGTGTTCACCTTAAATACGGCACATGAAATTTGGTTAAAACTCCAAGAGCTCCATGACGGCACAAGTAATGTCCGTGAGCAAAAACATTGTCTAGCCAAGCAAAATTATGATTCCTTTGCTATGAATGATGATGAGCTTGTTCGTGATATGTATTCTCGATTGAATCTAATTATCAATGAGCTCCATTCAATAGGATTATTAAAGCTAGATGATGCGGACATCGTAAGGAAGATCATCTCCGTTCTACCACAAAAGAAATATGCAAGCATCATCACCATCCTTCACAACATGGAGAACTTGAGCACCATGACCCCGGGCATTGTCATTGGCAAGCTAGTGGCATTTGAAATGTCACGTAAGATGGGTCAAGGAGAAGCATCTTCATCAAGCAAAGGCAAAGCTCTCGCTTGTAGCGAAAAGAAAAAGATGAAGGGCAAGAAAGTTGAGTCAAGCTCAAGCTCAAGCTCCTCAAGTGAAGAAGAAGAAGATGAGGATGATGATGATGATGAACAAGAATCAAGTGATGATGATCAATCTTCCTCCTCCACCTCCGACCTTGATGAAGAATCAATCAAACTTATCAAAAAGGTGGAAAAGATGATCGTAAGGCTCAATGTCAAGGGTGTGCCCATCCAAATTCAAGACCTCGTTTTCACTAATCAAAGAAACGAGCGACGAAAGAGGGGATGCTATGGATGCAGCGAGTTGGGGCACTTTGTGGAAGTTTGTCCAAACAATCCCACACCCAAGACAAAGAAGAAGGCGTGCAAGAACAAAGCCCTCACAACAATAAGGTCATGGGATGATTCTTAAAGTGAAGAAGAAAACCATCACAAGAGGCGAGGTCACAAGCACTCATCATCAAGCTCTTCTCGTGTGTGCCTTATGGCACGAGGTAACGAAAGCTCATCCTCTAGTGAGAGTGATAGTGATGATGATTTGCCTTCTTACAATACAATTGTGCAACAAAATCTTAAATATGCTAAAGTTTGCACTAGTCAACAAAAGAAGCTCAAAACTTTAAAAGAAGAGCTAGGTAGTTCACAAGAAGCATACAAGAATTTGCTTGTACAATATGAAAACTTTGCAAATCTCAATGTTGAACTATCTACTAAAATTGAGCAACTTGAGGCTAGTGCAACAACAAGTGCATGCACAATTAATGATAAGCAACTTGAAAAGAAAAATGAAAAATTAAAAGAAAAGTTAGCTAGCTCACAAAATAATTATCAAAGTTTGCTTGCTAAAATGGAAATCATGTGCAAACATTGTGATGAGCTAACAAATAAAGTTGCTAATCTTGAGGCCGTCAAAAATACCCCCACCAAGGCATCTAAAAGAAATGACATAATTAAAAAGGATGCATCTACCTCTTGCAATAATTTATGTTTAGACTCACCTTTGTGCAACCAAGCTTGTGTTGAGAAAGTGATTGTAGATACATGCACACAAGAGGTTGCAAAAGAGAATGAGCAACTCACGCAAGAAGTAGCTCGCCTCACCAAGGACTTGACTCAAGTGAAGGGCAAGGCGAAGCAAACCCAACTTCATCAAGATAACACCGTCAAGGGAGTGAAGAAGCTTGATGAAGGACAAACCGTGGTTTGCTACGTGTGCCACAAAGAAGGCCACAAGTCCTATGAGTGCAAGGTGAAGAATGGGGGAGGAGCAAAGAAGAAGGAGAAAAAGCAAACAAGCAAGCTCTCCAACACCTACACCAACAAGGTGGACAAGAAGGCCTCCACACCTTATCTCTTGAAGAAGAAGAAAAATGACAAGGTGGTGGCCATCAAGGTGAACAAGCAAGCCAACAATGGGGTCAAATGCTTTTGGGTGCCAAAGGAAATCATTTCAAACATGAAGAGCACCAAGAAGGTTTGGATCCCGAAAGGGAAGTGAGAAGTCCGTCAGACTTCGGGGAATTTGGAGACTTGGCAAAGTTTGGGTGCATTTCATGGGGTGCACCATGATGGACAAAGTCATTGCCAAGTGGGTTAGTGAATACTATGGACCCAAATTCCCCTTCCCATATTAGGTAACTAGATTCAATTTACTTCAATTGGTATTAGATTTAAAATTTTCCTACAATTGGTATCTTTTAGCATCTAGTTACTCTTCATGCCTATGTTTGCTTTTGAATTCTTATATCCGTTGTCATGCATACACTAGGTATATCATATGGTAGGCTTGCTCGGTTTCATTCTTAACCCTTGGAGCAAACCTACATGGTTCACAATTATTTAAGAGCACGGCACATAGCTTGTCTTACTATTGTTCATCTAATATGTGCCAAAGTCCAAATTGTAGATAATCTCTCCCGAATATCTATTTTGAAAATGATTCTCACATTCATGAGATGTCATCTTCAAGTGGTATTCTTGATTCCAAAATCAATATGCATGATTTCTACAAAGTATTCTACATGTATGTGCACACATTTAGGGGGAGTAACTCTACAACTTGGATGCTTTGAGACTAACACTTTTTCAAATGGTATCAATTTTTCAAACCTATCACATGTGTAGTAGTCTCATTGTAAGGAAATTGGAGTCCCCGGAGATAAGCATCATTCTTCATTTGGTATCATCATGTTGACCTCATTTTGATATTTATATGCTTTCTCCATGCATTATATAGATTAAACTCCTTTATGCAATAATTTGCAAATTATGCATATGCTTTGCCTTCCATCATATGTATGCATATATTTAGGGGGAGCTTAGTCTATATAATGTGAGAGTTAAATTTTGTGTTCCATCCAATTCTACAAGTGGTATCCAATTCTACATACAAAGGATCACAAAGTTTAACCCTCCCTTGTGCTACTAATGTCTTCCTTTTCGGTGTTTGATGCCAAAGGGGGAGAATTTGGAGGACCAAAGGCAAGTATTAAGTTAATGTCTACCATTGGTAATAGTCCGAGAAAGGGAGGATAGTGGATTATGGATTAATCTAAATATTGAGGAGAATTTATAGGAAGCAAGACTTTAATCCATAATGCCACATGGGGACATTTGCAAGGGCAAGTTAGGTCTTAAATTGGAATCTTAGTCTTTCTAGTAGTATCTCTTAGCATCATATAACCTTGCTCCTTGCATTGCATCCTAGCAAGTAGATAGTTTTTTAAATTCAAAATCTTTTATTATTTGCTTGCTTTGGTCGTGTTGTCATCAATCACCAAAAAGGGGGAGATTGTAAGGAAAATGGACCCTTGGCCCATTTACTTTGGATTTTGGTGTTTGATGACCAACACAACCAAATTGGACTAATGAATTTGCAAGTGTTTGTTTTGTAGTCCAATAGGGTGCAAGACGTGTCTTGGACGAAGGCGACGTGATGATCCGATGATCAACACCTCAAACAAGACCTTAAGAGCACAAGAGAAGACCCAAGAAATCAAGTAAAGTCCAAGCACGAAGATAGAAACCAAGCCGTACGTAAGATCGCGAAGAAACAAGCTCGCAAAGGTGACCGGACGCTAGACCGGACGCTGGAAGCGCGACCGGACGCTGGACCGGTGGCTCGGCAAACAAGCGACCGGAAGATGGACCGGACGCTGGCGGCAACCGACCGGACGTAGGGCATCAGTGTTCGATCGAGTACAGAGAGGTTCCAGGCGCGCGAAACTGCGACCGGACGCGTCCGGTGGCAGGCGACCGGACGCTGGCAGCGTCCGATCGGTAGTTCGTGGCTGCAACGGTCGGGACGACCGGACGCGTCCGGTCAGGACGATTCAGCGTCCGGTCAGTAGCAGAATTGCGGGAGTTCGACCCCAACGGCTATTTTCTCAGTGGGGCTTATAAATACAACCCCCAACCGGCCATTTGAGAAGTGTGGAGCTGAGGAAACATACCAAGGGTGTTGATACACCATTTTAGTGATCTCCACATGCATAGTGCTTAGTGTTTTATTAGGTGATTAGCATAAGTGCTTTGCGAAGTGCTTAGGTTGATTAGACCACCGCTTATGCGCTTGCTCTAGGTGTTTGTCTAGTGTTTAGTGAGGTTTGCATACCTCTTGCCACCTCGTGCTTGCGAGCACAAGTGTTGTACATCGGAGGGGCTTGAAGTCTTGTGAGATCACACCAACCGCGTTTGTGGTGTGGCCGCCACCGTGTACCGGAGGGAACAAGGCCCGCGGCGTTTCGGCCGGAAGCTTGATAGTGAAGACGGCGGGGAGCATCCGGGAGAGGCTTGCCGGAAGGCTCATCGGAGACCCACTTGCGCGTGGGGAAGGCCCGAGGCTATCCACGGAGTTACCCGACCGGGAGCTTGGCCCTTGCGAGGGATTCCTTGCGAGGGGCTCCAACGAGGACTAGGGGGAAGCTTGCGCGCTTCTTGATACCTCGGTAAAAATACCGGAGTCGTCGACGGGAGTTTGCATATCTCTACCTTGCTCTTTAGGTTCCGCACTTACATTGTTTACATTACTTGTTTAGCGGTAGAGATAGCAAATCACTAGCAAAACCGTAGTTGCACTCTTAGATAGTTCATCTATTGCATAGGTTTTGCTAGAGTTAAAAAGAGGCCATAGTTTTAGAGTAAGATTTTTAAGTTGCCTAATTCACCCCCCCCTCTTAGGCGTCCACGTGTCCTTCAGTGATGACTTGGCACCGATGGACTGAGGCAACGGTGAAGAGCAAGTGAAGTCAAGATCGATGAACCAATATGATCACGTGATGATATGAAGTGGATCATATCATTGTTGATAGTGTTGGTGCATGTGTTGCATCGACATTGGAGGAGATGGAATGGAATGCGCAAGGCAAAGGTATAACCTAGGGCATTTCATTTCACCAGTCATAGGTGTGTAGAGAACTTGATGACCGGGTTTAGGATAGATGGCCATACTATTAAGTGGGGCAAACTTGTTTGTATATCGGTCATCCAGTGCCACTCGAGTGATCTAACTTTGCATCGTTGCTAGGATCGAGTGGCGCGACAAGTTGAGTGGTTAACTCCTTGAAAAATGTTTGTGAAAAGCTAACACACGTGCACAAGGTGTTGTACACTTGGTGGTGTTGGCATATTTGCAAATGAGAAGAAGTTGGTGAATTGAAGGAGGTGTTTTTCACGGTCAAACAGTGATTGGACGCTGAGTTCGAAGTGACCGGACTCAGGGTTCCAGCGCCCGGTCAATTATAAAAGAAGGTGGTGCTTTCGGGCTCGATTTGCCCTGTGACCGGACTTGGAGAAGAAAAGTGACCGGACTCTGGCTGAACACTGTTCAGCGTCCGGTCCTACTGACATGGCGGCATGTAGAGAAGAGGAGGAGGAGCGGACGCACCGGCGCGTCCGGTCACGGTGGACCGAACGTGTCCGGTCATGATTTTGCCTCTCTAGAACCTTACTAGAAATGACCGGACTCAGGCATAGCAGCGTCCGGTCATCCTCACGGTGCGTGTCCGGTCGCAACTTAACTGTTGAGATCAGGTGCTCAGTATTTGAAGCCACTGATGACGTGGCGGCCATCCGTTGACCGAACGCTGGCAGGGTGCGTCCGGTCGATCTGATCGGCGCGTCTGGTCGTCCTGAAATCTACTAGTGAAGGAGTAATGGCTATTTTAGCCCATGGGGCTATAAATAGAAGTGTTGGTCGGCCTTTGGCCAAGAGCTGAGCACCCTTGAGCCTTGGTGGCTTGTGTAGGTGTGCTAGGGAGCCCTCTAACTCACTCTAGCTTGATAGTGTTCATCCGATTGAGTGAGTGAGCGATTCTAGTGCGATTGCATCGTGAGGTTGCATTGAGGGGCACTGGGTGGTCATCTTGCAAGCCGGTGATGTTTGTTACTTTTGGAGGTTGCCACCTCCTAGACGGCTTGGTGGTGGTCTCCGTCGAAGCCCGCAAGAAGTTTGTGCGGTGCTCTGAAGAAGAGCTTTGTGAGGGGCATTGTGCTCGCCCCACAGGAGCCGCGAAGAGTAACTCTAGTTGAGCGTGTCATTGAGCTACCCTCACTTTTGGGGTTGGTTCTTGCGGTACCCAACGTGTGGGCTTGGCGGGTGATGCCAATTAGCCGCCGAACCACCAAGTGAGCGGTCGATACAACGGGGACGTAGTGTGTTGGTAAGCACGTGAGCCTCGAACGAAAAATCACCGTGTCAACATTGTTCTTCCCGTTGGTTTGCAATCCCCTTACACAAGTTTGTAATTACTTTTATATACATTGTGCTTGTGTAGTTGCTCTTATAATTAGTTAGCTTGTGTAGCTCACTAGTTATCTTCTTACTTGTGTAGCATAGAAGTAGCTCCCTTGCATGGCTCATTTGGTTTGTGTAACCTTGTTAGTCAAATTGCTTAGTTTGTGTAGCTAAGAAATTTGCGCTCTATAATTTGGCTTGTGTAGCCTTGTTATTGAGCATTGCTGGTGAGCTTAGATGGCTTTGTGCTTTTGCTTACTAGCATATGTAGGAGCTCTCTCGTTGCTTGAAGTACTAGTGACATAGGTTTGTGTGACCTTGCTTCTAGAATTGATTAGGTGGGCTCTAGCTAGCCCGGCACCTTTGTTGCATAATTAGGATCTTTATAAGGTGCCTGTGAACTTCGATAGAGGGGTGTAGTCTTGGCTAAACCGATTGTTTTAATTTCGCATTTGTTTCAGTTAGCCGGCGCGATTAAATTTAGAAAGGACTATTCACCCCCTCTAGTCCGCCATTTCGACCCTACAAAACATCATCATCAAGTTTGCATATAATGAATTACTTGTTCAACACTTAGCAAACTTGTTAGTCTTTTAATCGTGTGATCATTCAATCATCCATACCCCCGCGCGCAGCCGCCAGAACAGGAGGACGCGACGACAGGGACATGGGGGTGAGCAGCAGATGGGTGTGGGAGGTGGAAGATGGCCTTATTAGAGCGAGCGGTCATGGGAGGGAACCTGCAAGCTGACGGTGGAAGGCATCGAGGAGGCCAGGAAGAAAAAAAAAATCAGAGGTCACACGACGGTCCTCTTTGCAGGAACATGTGGGCGCAAGGCACGGGAAGGAAATGCCAAGCGTGCTAACAGGCCGGATGGCGAGCGATGTAGGCTATCAAGAATAGAGAGCGGAATAAGAGTATTGTACAATTTTATTCTTCCAAACACCCAACGCTACGACCCTCAACAACTGCGGCAGGGAACAAACCCAGCCGCTCGCCTCGCCGCCGCCGCCCACCACCAGCGCGCTGCTGGCTGCGGTTCCTGCACCCAGCTACCAGTAGCCCGACTCGACCGGACTGGCCGGCGGTCGTCCAGCGCGCTGCCATGGCCCCTGCCCCCTGGTGATCTGTTTTGGTGCCGGATGTGACTCCTGCAGATCGTGCATGCAACCTATTCGTTGATTTGCTAGACCAAGAAGGAGGGAGATCAACGCAGCAGCAAAAAACAGAAGCAGAACCATTTTATCAAACCTTGAGCATAACCATGAGAGTCTCCCGGCGACCACCCCTCCCACCCACCCTTCGCCGCCCCACCACCACCTCCTCGTCTCCTGGCAATGGTGCCTGCTGGTGATCCCCTGACGCTCCTCCGGCCATGGGTTCCTCATCCGATCTGGTCAAGCGGCTTGACTTTGATCGTGGTCTGGAATTCCAAGATGAAGTTCGTCGTCTCTTCAGATCGCCGGTACATCATCCATCCCCAATCCCTGATGGCTCTTTCTTTCTGCTCGTCACGTTCCGGCGCTTCCTCTTTCGTCTGACGGAAGAATCAGTCTCCCTTGCACTCCAATCTTGTTTGGGTGGTCGGGCTTTGGATTTCCACGTCAAGTTCTTGAGTAACAACCACTTTCGTTTCTCGATGTTTTCAAAACAAGTTGGCTTTCATATCTACAAACTCCGTCGTGTTATTAGTTCCAGTTTTGATTGCTATTTTCATTTATGGAACAATGGCACTCCTCACTGGGAGCGTGAGAAACGTGCTTGGGAAATCGAACAGGAAAAAGAGTGGACTAAAGTTCTTTCTAAGAGTTCCAAAAAGGACGCTGCTAAATCTCACAAGAAGGTCTCTTTTGCCAAGAACTTAGTTCATCACTCCCCCGTCAAATCCTCCCCTGTGAAGGAGAAGATATCCTTCGGTGCTTTCTCTGTTCTTGCTGTCACCTCTCCTGGCAATCTTGTTTTTGGAAACACCGATCTTAAGTATGGAATGGATCACATTCATGCTTTTCAGCCTGGAGCCAAGCAGGATCGTGTTCTAAAATCCGAGATGCAACGGTCGCCCAGCATGCAGAGGCCTAGAGAAATTCCCGACGCTAATGCTACGGCCAGGGCGAAATCTTCGGCCCATATTTCAAACTCTAAATCTCTTGTTACTGGGCCTCGCTGCTCTAGCTGTTTCAGTCTGGGTCACCTCAACGCCAAATGCCCTGGGAAAATCCGATGCTGGAAGTGTTCAAAATTTGGTCACACACGGAAAATGTGCTCCACAAGTTCAATTCCTATTTTCATGTGGCAGCCAAAACTAATTATGGATGATGATCGCACTTTACCACACAGCCATGTGACTCGAGTCAAGCACAGATTGGTGTGGACTCCAAAGATCCCAATATGCAAGGCTTCTGATATCCTCGATTCCTGCACTGGCTCCCCGGACTCTTCGCATTCCCTTAACCAGGATCAGTTGTTTGAAGGTGTTGTTGACGAAAGTAGCTCTTCATCCAATGATGCCACGTCTGCGCCGTTGGAAGAACGTGCCCGCTTTGCAGCTGCCCAACAATGTTGTGCCAATGCTTTGATATTCAAGAGGAAGGATTTACCAGATGACGTTTTTGTCCGAGGTTCAACTTCATCTGCTCCCATTATCATTGATAGAAATGCAATGCAATCTACCCTCCTCCAACCAGCCCCTGCTGCTGTTACTGGTATGGAGATCGTCCCATGGAAGCCAGTTTTCGATGTGCTAGCTCTCCAGCTCTGGCCTGCAGTAGTTAAGAGCAGACGTGAAGCAAATGCTAGAGCAAGTGTTGTTCCCTCTGGTCCTGTGATCCTTTTGGGCCCCCCACCTCAGTTTGAATTTCAATCAGAGCAAATCAGGCCCAGCCCATCACTCACTCAGGGCCAAAAGAGCAAGGCAGCTAATGAGAAGAAGACCCTCGCTCTCCCAACTACTATATCTGAAAGTAGTGCTTCCACACCTTTGGTTCAGAGTACTGTGAGACGCAGTTCCAGACGCACTGCTAAATTGGATGGATTCTGCCCTGTCAGACTATCTGCCAATCCATCGAAGAAACGCAAAATAGCCGTGGTCCAGATTAACGAATCAACAGGAGAGGTTGCTCCTGTTGACATTTTTGTGCTGCAAGGTTGGGGTATCGACTGTGGTGTGGCTCCTAGCGAGCTCACTGAAGACGCGCTGCTGCAAGCGCCAATAGGCCAAGTTCCCAATGAAGATCACGCCAACTAGCCTTCTTGTAGTGCTGGAGAGGCCTACATGCTTTTGCTATATCTATCATCCTGTTAAATGGTCTTTTTATCTTTCCCTTTCATATGACAATGTCGTTTTTCCTACAAATTCTTTTCTATCGTGGTACTGGGGGATGATCATGCTCCTGAACACTTATGTTCTCTGGCTGTTGAGCTTATGCTCAAATGCTTTCTGGCCTTTGAACCTTTTCTGTTATGCATCCATCTTCATTCTTTTGTACCTGATTATGCTAGTCATAATTAGGTGGTTTTATCCAACCCACTTGTTATGCAATGAATACACGAAATTGGCAGATATTATGTTGGAACATTCGGGGAATTAACGTGTCAGAAAAGTGGGATGCAGTTCGGAATAAGATTGAGGAAAGCGCAAGCTCTGTTATATGTCTGCAAGAAACGAAACGTGAGGTTTTTGATATTTCGTATATCAAAAAATTTGCTCCCCGGCGTTTTGATTGTTTTGATTTCATCCCATCGGTGGGAGCCTCGGGAGGCATTCTTGTCCTATGGAACAGCAATGTGCTTTCAGGAACGGTTCTTGATAAACAAAGTTTTGGCATCACTGTGGGTTTCACTTCAGTGCATAATAGAGAGACATGGAAGCTAACCACAGTCTATGGGCCTTGTGATGAACCTGCACGCTCTGATTTTATCAATTGGTTCCGTGATCATGATATCAATGACTCCGACAACTGGATTTTTTTGGGTGATTTCAATTTTTACAGATCTCTCAATAATCGCAATAGACCAGGAGGTAATCTTGCTGACACTCTCATCTTCAATGATGCTATTGGTCACCTGGGTCTAGTTGAGTTGCCACTGAAGGGGCGTGCCTTCACATGGAGTAATATGCAGTCTGATCCGCTTCTAGAACAGCTAGATTGGTTCTTTACTTCGGCAAATTGGACCATTGACTTCCCCAATACAGAAGTCCTCCCCCTAGCTAAGATCACCTCAGACCACATACCCTGCAAGGTGATTGTCAGCACAAGTATACCCAAAGCGAGCTTGTTTCGGTTTGAAAATTTCTGGGTACAGCAGAATTACTTCCAAGAAACAGTGATGGATTGTTGGATGAGCACCCCTAGACAAAATGATGTAGCAAGGAATATTTCCTCAAAATTCAAAGCACTCAGAGCAAGATTGAAGCATTGGAGCAAGGATATATCCAACCTTCGACTCTTAATTAGTAACTGCAACAGTGTCATAGGTTTTCTGGATGGCCTGGAGGATAGAAGAGGCCTATTTAATCCAGAAATCAATCTCAGAAATGCCGTCAAAAAGCAACTCCAAACCTGGCTTCACTACAAAAATCTCTATTGGAGGAATCGGTACACAGTCAACAGAATAAAACTAGGAGATGAATGCACCAAGTTTTTCCATGGTATGGCAACCATCTCTTACAGAAGGAATGCCATCTCCCAGATTATGAACGATCAAGGAGTTTGGATTCAGGATCATGCAGGAAAGGCAGGGCTCTTGTGGACTGCATTCAGAATCCGCATGGGGACAACATCTGAACCGGTCATGCTTTTCGATCTAACAAGTCTGATCACGCAGATTGACGGCCTGAATGTGCTCACTATGCCAATTTGTCATGAGGAGATTGACATGGTGATCAAGCATATGCCCAATGACAAGGCGCCGGGACCGGATGGTTTCAACGGGCTTTTCCTGAAAAAATGTTGGCAGCTAGTTAAGAGCGATTTCTATTCGCTATGTGCAGACTTCTATGCTGCAAGGATCAATTTAGAGTCTATCAACACCTCTTACATCACATTGGTACCCAAGAAAGACAGCCCAGAAACGGTTAATGACTTTCGGCCCATATCACTCATGAACATTTCGCTCAAAATAATAACCAAGATACTGGCAGACAGATTGCAAGCAGTTATTTTACGAATTGTTCATAGCAATCAGTACGGTTTTATCCGTTCCCGCACGATACAGGATTGTTTAGCTTGGAGTTATGAATATATACATCAGTGTCACCAGTCAAGGAGGGAAATAATCATTTTGAAACTTGACTTCGAGAAAGCATTCGACACAGTGGAGCATTTAGCCATCATTCAGGTTATGTCACATATGGGCTTCCCCGAGAAATGGCTAGCTTGGATCCAAGCAATTCTATCTTCTGGTTCTTCTGCAGTCTTGCTTAACGGGGTCCCAGGAAAATTTTTCAAATGTAAAAGGGGAGTTCGACAAGGGGATCCACTATCCCCTCTCTTATTTGTTCTTGCAGCTGAACTACTACAGATTCTTGTCAACCAAGCAATGGAGATAGGCATGCTCAGATTGCCAATACCTCAGTCGATGAGTGAGTTTCCCATTGTCCAATATGCTGATGACACATTGATGCTTCTCCAAGCTGATGCTAGGCAGTTGTTCTTCTTAAAATCACTCCTGCACAGCTTCTCCATTTCGACTGGACTACAGGTGAACTACAGAAAATCACACATGTACTCCATCAATATCTCACAGGACAAACTAGCTCTGCTTGCCAACACATTTGGCTGTGATGTTGGCTCAATGCCATTTACATACCTGGGACTGCCAATGGGTACAACAAAGCCACGTATGGAAGACCTTACCCCAATGATGGACAGAGTTGAAAGAAGATTATCGGCATGCTCCACCTGGTTGTCATACTCCGGGCGACTTGAAATGGTAAATTCAGCCATCACCCCTATCACCACCTATGCCATGTGCACCATCAAGCTCCCAAAAGGTGTGATCGACAACATTGACAGAGCCAGGAAGCAATGCCTCTGGCGTGGAAATGATGCAGAGAAGAAAGGAGGAAATTTAGTTGCTTGGCCAGTGGTCATGAGACCCAAAGAAAAGGGGGGATTAGGTGTCCTGAACCTCCGCCTACAGAACGATGCGTTGCTCCTAAAACACCTAAGCAAATTCTACAATAAAGCAGACATACCCTGGGTGCAGATTGTCTGGTACAAGTACTACACTTCTAAAGTACCTCATGCTGCGAGAGAAATTGGCTCTTTTTGGTGGAAGGATGTCCTTCGGCTCAACACTATCTTTAGGCAAATTTCCAGGTGTGAGTTGGGAAATGGTTCCTCAGTCTGCTTCTGGGATGATCTTTGGGCAGATTCAATTCTATCCCAAATGTATCCACGCCTTGCTTCGTTTGCCAGGAATGATGATGCCTCTGTCATGGAAATTATGCAAGCTGAAGACCTTGATAGTATTTTTTTCCTGCCTCTGTCACAGCAAGCTCTTCAGGAGCTGGAAGATCTCCAGGCTCAATTACAGGTGCTGCCATATAATGAAGAGGCTAAGGACATTTGGGTGCCTGCATGGGGGGCTAGGTACACATCAAGGCGCTTTTACTCTCATGTCTTCAGTAACATGGAGTCACACCCAATCTTCAAGGCAGTGTGGAAATCCCGATGCACTCCACGTGTCAAGTTTTTTGCTTGGCTCATCTTGGTTGATCGTCTGAACACCAAGTCGATGCTGCGTCGTAGACATCTAAATATTCAGGATGACACTCTCTGCATCATGTGTGACAGTGGAGCTGAGGAGACCATCGATCATCTATTTTTTGAGTGCTCTTTTGCCCAGGAATGCTGGGCAGCTATCCACTTCGAATGGGATGATTTATTGCAGCTTAATGACAGATTGACTCAAGCAAGAACGACTAATAACCTTCCCTTCTTCACGGAGGCAGCGTTGATAGCGGCATGGGAATTGTGGAAGCTTCGTAATGATAAAGTTTTTCAAAGAAGGAATCCGAGTCTTAGTTTATGGTTAGCTAATTTCAAGAGTCAATGTCTTCTACAGTCTATTAGATGTAAGGAGGACCTTAGGTCATCCTTCTGCGTTTGGCTTATTGCTTTCAGTTAGAAACTTGTTGTAAGTATGTATACTCTCTTTTAATCTAATTTAAAAAGGTGGGTACTGTGGGGATCCCCCACAGTCTTTTTCGGTCAAAAAAAAGAATAGAGAGCGGAGATGGAGGGATGGAGAGCTATGAAGTTTGGAGAGTCATCTAAAAAGTCTGATGGCAACGTTGTTTTTCTAATAATAACCAAATTTACCTTTATAAAACGATTTGGCCAAGATTTAGTGGTTGATCGTTCAAAGGTATCGCAGTCAGCTTCCAGGAAAAGCGCGGCACTGGAGTACCATAGGCTGGTCGACGAGAGAACGCAATTCTACGAGGAATTAAATTCACTACCCGATTTTTCAAGACATCACATCAGCCTGTTTTGCTCACTGAGGCAAGAGATGGAAACATGGAGCGAGACCTTCTCTAGTCAAGTCTCCGTCTGGGGATGACTCTGCAGCGGCAGCACTGATGTACCAGGTCCAACCAAAGATCAAATAAACTTTACATAAAAATATACTAATAATTTATCATACTAAATAAATATAGTCATTAATATATATTTATAGTACATCTATTTGGAGTTACAAATATTGATAATAATTTATAAATTTAGTTAAACTTAAGATATTAATCTAGATTTTTTTTGAGACAGACGTACATCTAGATTTTTTTCTGCAGCATCAGCATCTTAGAGTTAGCTATATATATAGCCAGTAGTCATTTGTCACGGACAAAGCCCGGGACCCGGGTACCTCCAATGGTAAACAAAGTCACCGGCAGACATTTAAATTTGTTGGACCAGTCAAAGCAATGGAGTATTCTCTTCATTCTAAAATAAACCAACTTTAAAGTTGTCCTATGTCAAACATTTTCAGATTTGACTCGATTAAAAAAACAGCAATATTTATGACACCAAATTTGTATTATTAGATACATCATGAAATATATCTTCATAATAATATACTCCCTCTATTTATTTTATAAGGCGTAGCTCGACATCATATGGTCTCCTAATTAAATTACACTTTGACCATTATTATTTTATTTTATATTACTTATACTTATAAACTTACGATAATTGAATAGTATATTTAATTACAACTCCAACTATATCAAGTTTGTATGATAGTAATTAAAACATGTTAGCCAAATCATTAGTCAAATATTTTGATGTTTAAATCTTGATACATATGTGGGTCTTGTAAAAGAGAATGGAGAGAGTACTTTTATTTGATGTCATACGTGTTAGTGTGTTTTTTTCTATAATAGTAGTTAAATTCAAAATAATTTGACTCAAGACAATTTTAAAAGTTTAATTTATTTTTAGCTCAGGACAATTCTAGAAGTTTATTTATTTTAGAATAGAATGACTAGAATCTAGTAAGGAGCGGCGGTCATTTAAATTTGTTTGACCTCAAATGGGTGAAAGACTAAGAGCAGTGAAAAAGAACACGCTAGCAAGCATGCCCTATTCGGCTGGCTGGAAAAACGGCTGATGCTAATGCTGATGCTGATTTGTTGTGAGAGAAAAATATTGTTATTTCGCTGAAAAGGTACCGCTGATAAGTTGAAACGAACAGAAATGGCCAAAAGCTAGTCTCACCACGTCTCAATAAAATTTGTGTCAGCTCCACAGCCCCTGACTTCTTTTTGTATATGTCACGTAAGCATTGATCCGAGAGACGAGGGCACGCACCTTGGTTGGAAATGTAAGCTTGAGCTCCTCCTCAATGGACTCTGAGTTTTTTTTCTTTTTTGAGAAAACTGGAAGGGCTTGCGCCCTTATAGTGAAATTTTATAGAAACAGTTAAACGGGAAAAGTAAATTAGAAGGCCTGAGAGCCAAAGAAAATTCAGGGAAAAAAGGAGATAAAAAAGATAAGGCTTAGCCTACAAGTTAAACCAGAGAAAGACTCCACTGTTCAAAAACTCTGACTTATGGTAGCGCAATGGAAGGTCATCCTTCACTGTTTCTCTATGGTGACCACTATGCTATCCGTCATCTTACTTGAGGGAGGAACTTGTATTCGAGTGGAAATTTCATCTCCCACGACTGAAGGATGCTTATATCTCTTCATCACTATAAAAATGTTAGTGAACAACACAATACCCGAAAAATTATATGGAAATTTTGAAATACATGTGGTTGTCCTAAATTTGAGGTTTTCATCTACAGGAAAAAATGTCCCTTGAAATTCTTTTAGCTTAGATTTTTTTGCGAACTGTTTTTTTATTTTCAAAATTATTGTTCACCATTATGTAATATGACTCATACAAGGCCAAAGCAAACTTGCATCAAGAGAGAAGAAATGAGGATTTTTCAACTTGTGCTCACATCGCACCTTTGTCGGATAAGATGTCTTTTTTGTGTAAGGTTGTTGAACTTTACTATTTGTCCCAATGTTTTTTCTCTGTTATAAATTAATGAAAACATACCCGTTTGATTTGGAAGTAACCTACAAGGGTTAGTCTAAAAATACAACCAATGTCTACCAAAGTACTACTTTTGGTTCAATAATCAAACTAGATATTGTGTCCAATTTCATTAAAGGATGTTATTTTAACCTAAGCATCATGCTTAATTTAAAAAGCCTATGGAAGTATGATGTATACCTTAAACTAAGTGCTATGCTTAATTTAAACGATGTGTACTTCCAAACCGAAGCATACTCAAGTGAACAAAGGAAACATGAAAGCATGACCAAAATTTATTCAAATGGAGATGAAAGAGTATTTGAGCAAGGTGAACCAAAAGTGCATAATTTTTTTTATGCAAGAGGATGCAAAAAGGTGGATGAATGGATGTTCAAATATGTTCTGATTTTGAAAAATATCCAAGTCCAAACGAAGATGGATGCACGGATATTCAAAGTACACATGCAGTGGAAATGCTGAATGAGTTTACATGCTTATTACGCCCATCTATAGATTTGCATTACATATTTTGTCGTCCATTCGTAGCCCATGATGATGGCATAGTGAGATGCATGTTGCTCATGTTATTTTCATCATTGAAGGTTGTCTTAAACTACAGGTTATAATTGAACTTGGCGCTGCCTTGAAGATTTTTAGACTGTTATAAATAGCAGGCTATAGCGTTTTGGACATGGTGCCAGTAAGATATTGCATATATTACCACTATTGCTACTACGAGCGCTTTTTCAAGCATAATAGCAACGCTAAATGCTTCAGCGTTGACATAGTTTAGCGGCGCTAATTGTGTAGGCGCCGTTTCTACCAAGAAATAAGACCCATCAAAATTTTCATTTGCCCAAATCTAGCCTATCTACACATGTGTATAAGCGTGTCATAAAATCTAGCATCTCCAGCTCTCCCCTCTGTATTCTCTGAGACCACGCTCTGAGTCCTGAACCTTTTTGGGGTGGCGCGGTGATGGTGTGCGTTGAGACAACGATAGCAGGAACTTCGAATGACTACTACAAGGGAGCGAGAGAGTGATTGCGAGCCGGCTGTGTGTCACGGAACGAGATCCTCTGTAGTCAGGCTGGTCGACTTTCCTCTGCAGTCGATCTGCGCCGTCAGCTGCGATCCAACGACGAGGAGCTCTCACCAATCTCCCACAGGCACAACACACGGTCCATCAAAGCCCAAGATGGCTACAGAATTTAACTGTAGGGGCGGCTCTAGAGCCTCTGTAGGGGCGGCTGCGCCAGCCGCCCTTCCCAGGGTGTTCCTACAGAGGGTGTCTCTGTAGGGGCGGTTTCCTGACCGCCCCTGCAGTGCCCTCTGTAGGGGCGGCTGATGTTTTCAGCCGCCCCTACAGTGACCTCTGTAGGGGTGGCTGGTAATATCAGCCGCCCCTATAGTGGACTTCTGTAAGGGCGGCTGTATCACCAGCCGCCCCTACAGTGGATTTTCCAGCAAAAAAAATAAATAATTCAAATTCAAATATGACCATATATATATATATAATTCAAATCAAGTAACAACAATCTTTTCTCAACTCTGACATATATTTAAGCATTTCCAGGAAGTACACCAATTCACACTAAATATTTTGACACTGGTTTCACAAAATCACAGCAAGTAAATACAACTAGAATAAACACTAGGCCTTTCAGAAGAAGTCTCAAAAGTGCTTATAGGCAGGTTAGTTGTTTAGTGGTGAAACATTAGGGCAAAGGAGAAAGAGCTGTTAGTTGCTATTCATGTGATAAAGTTAAGACCTGTCTGAAACACAGGAAATTCACCAGGACATGCTACAAATCATTCAGAATTACTACAAGATTCTCACATTCCAAACAGGGTTTGAGGTAGTTACTGTTTTGAATCAAACATACAGCATATGCCTGCCTCTCTGTTCTTCAAACCAAACAATAACTGGATCTTATCTTGAGGGAAGAGCACCTTAGACAGACTGGTAGCTCGCTTACCTCTCATCTTTGGTGAAAATTGCGCTAGTAGCTTCTGCGGATCCATGTGCTCCAGTAATAGGTCGAACACATTCAGCAGATACTCCATCCCAAATGTGCAAAGAACCATCTTTAGAAACAGTAACATACAAGCTCCCAGTACAAGAGTAGCGTACCTGGCAGCGACATCAGTAAGCACGGCTAGCGGAGTAAAATTAACCTTTGATGAGAATATAACCAATGCAATATACTGCTTGTGAATCAGAAGGAAAGAGAAAAGCTACCTGGTTAATGGGAGAACTAGAATCCTGTGCATTTGCTGATAAGTAGCATGTAAAAGTATTTATATCATATAAATGAGCAACTGGGTGATCAGTCCCTGCAAATAACTTTATCAGTGTCACTTGCTTCCACGATATTCATCAATATATGAAAAATGAGTTATTTTTTTTTAAAATACGTATGTGGATGAAAATATTTGACTATAAGAAAGAAAAAAATTCCATAAGATATGCTTGCAGTATTTTTCAAATGCCCAAGAGATAGGAACTGTTGATCCAGGAACGAAATCCAAATTCATGGGCCTGGATATCAAATTGTTTTGGTGAAATAATTAAATTACTTTACAGATAACAACTGAAAGCATGTTAAAAACTTATAATGCATAAAAATCAGAGCAAAACAAAATGATGTCAGAAATCACGAATCAGTTAATAACAACAGAAGTAGAAATTAAATTTAAATTAAGTGAAAAGATCATAGTACCTGCTAAAAGGTAATCCCCACAAGGATGAAAACATACAGATCTAACATTATGAGTATCCTGCCAAGCATTAACAATTGAGCCTGGTTAAATGCAATGAACACACCATTTTACATGATATATAGATAGATTAGGTTGCTAGAATTTACAACCTGAATAACTCTGAACGCTTTCCTCGCATTGGTTTTTGAGAAATCAAAGAATCTGTTGAGCAATTTTTTTCATGTACAAAACAATAACACAGATAGCAATTAATACCACAAAAAAATCCTAAAAAATAAGAATCATGCTTAATCCCAGTATGAGCATTTCAAATAGACAATTTAACAGAAAGGAGTGTAGACATTAAGGATAAGCATACTTTATTGTATTGTCTTTTGCAGCTGATATCAATATTGGACTCTCAGGATGAAAATCCAGACCATTGATGGCCAATCCAGACCATTGATGGCCTGCAAGAAATCAATCATAGTTATGAGCACAGTGGAAATTCGAGCGATGGAAAATAAAATAAGCAACTAGTGAAAAATGGAGTTGTTTACTAAAAAATTGAATACCATGTCAATGCTCCAAACAGCTCAGTAAGCAAATATCTAACTATAAACTGCATGTGCTAGGTGTGCATCCAGTGTGCTAAATGTGAGTTGAGCATGTGTATATAAGTGTGGTGGCAGGTGGATTTGATCTACCCATGCATTTCAGTCTTTATATAATGCAATGATATGCAACTCTCCGCATATTCAAGGAAAAAAATACTGCAGGAGACCTAACTCAGGAGCAATCTTGTGGAAGTGTTGAAAAGAGTCTCATGACCTTAAACAGTAAATAAACTGGCATATATGAACAATACATGCCCACCTGTGTGTGATCATAAAATGTGCGAATCACAGGCCTGGCAGGACCATCTTTGGAGTCCCCTACCATAGTCTGCTTAATTTTAGCAACCTGAGAGAGAGCAATAGTGAGTTGCAAGTTGCAACTAAGTACAAAACAGCACAAGCCCACTTAGCACTCGACAAAAAGTACAATGGTAACTTGATAATAAGCCAATGAACATCAGTAAAATATATGGATGGGTCAATCTCAAGTTATATACATAATCATGGTACTGTGACAAGTGCAAAATGTGCAAGAATAGTAGTAAATATCCAGATAAGCAGGAGACTGACACAAAAGCTGTTTCAAGTAGTAAATTAGCAAGGGAAAATTGGAACCATACGAACCTTATGGTCAGAGACATGCTTTCACCTCGTGCTTGGGGAAGCTCTTGGATGAGCCCTTGACATCCTGCATACTGCACAGCACAGCACCGGCGTCAACACTCCTCACCAATCACGGTTCAGCACCAGAATAAAACACTGCCACTAGGCAACGCCACGGGCGCGCAAGGTTGGGGTTTACCTGAAATCCACGGCACTGGAGCCGAGCGGCTGCACCAACCCACCGAACCCGGCAGAGTCGAATGCGGAAGCGGCGGCTCCTCCTCCGCGCTCCGCCGTGAGGCCCTGCGAACCAACAGTGAGGGTTTAGGCCCGTGCAGAACAAATCCTAGGCAGGAGGAAGGGGAGAGTGGGGGAACCTTGGCCACGAGACGTAGGAGTTGATTGGCGGGGACGGATTCCGCGGCGGAGATGGGGGTCATGGTGGCTGCTGCGCCCCACCCGCCGCCGCCCGCGCTGTCGCCGCGCTAGGGTTCGCCCTTCGCCGATTCAGGGGAAAATATGCATCCGAGAGTGCTGCACGACCCGCATGGAGGGCACCTCCGCAAGTCCAGGCAGCCGGGGGGCGCAAGGCCGGGCGGCGTGAGACCGGGCAGTCGGGCGGCGCGAGGGAATCGGCTCGACGGAGGACGAGCAACGCGGGGAAGGTACGTCCGTGCGGATAAGATGCGTGTGTTCGTGCCTAGAAGGTGCGGGTTGGCCGAAAGGTGTATGCGTGGGCTGTAGGAAGAGATAGAAATATTTGTACCATGGAGAGGGCGAACCAAAATTGTAAAATATTTGAAATTTTAAAAAATGACAAGTTCGAACAAAAATTTGAAACCCTAAATGATTTTAGATGTAAAAGTGATGAATACAAAAGTTGTTCAACTCATAAAGATCTACAACTTTTATTTTGGTCATCTTATCATTTGACAAAATTTGAACCTTTCAAATTTGAAATTTTAAAAAACGACAAGTTCGAACCAAGATTTGAGACCCAAAATGATTTCAACATAAAAAGTGATGAATACCAAAGTTGTTCAACTCATTAATATCTACAACTTTTATTTTAGTCATCTTGTTATTTGACAAAATTTGAACCTTTCAAATTTGAAATTTTAAAAAACGACAAGTTCGAACCAAAATTTGAGACCCAAATTGATTTCAACATAAAAAGTGATGAATACCAAAGTTGTTCAACTCATGAATATCTACAACTTTTATTTTGGTTATTTCTTCATTTGACAAATTCTTAGCACACATTGTTCACTAATCTTACACATGTCTCATAGTTCATAAAACCTTATGAGAGATTTGTCACATTTGTGAACAATGTCATTACCACTTTGTCATATGAAGAATTGACCAATATAAAAGTTGTAGATCTTGATGAGTTATTCAACTTTGGTATTTATCACTTTTTCAGCTGAAATCATTTGGGGTACCAAAATCTTGTCTGAAGTTGCA
Organism: Miscanthus floridulus; assembly: GCF_019320115.1. Classification (NCBI taxonomy): domain Eukaryota; kingdom Viridiplantae; phylum Streptophyta; class Magnoliopsida; order Poales; family Poaceae; genus Miscanthus; species Miscanthus floridulus. The sequence continues at coordinate 1,950,662 of NC_089595.1, read as the reverse complement.
TTTTTTTGAAATTCAAAATTTAAATTGCTCAAACTTTTCATATGTATATATTGATAAAACCAACAAAATAAATTGATAGAGAATGATTTTAGAAAATTTTAGGAAAAAAAATCATCAGATTTGGAGTTAGTATGAGGAAGAAAAACTAGTTACAAAGTTGACCCACAGATTAAAAAGAGAAATCACACTGTTCACTATGATCATGTAAGGATCATCTAGAACAGTGTGATTTCTCTTTTTAATCTGTGGGTAAACTTTGTAACTAGTTGTTCTCCCTCATACTAACTCCAAATGTGATTGTTTTTTTTCCTAAAAATTTCTAAAATCATTCTTCAGCATTTAAGTTTGATCAAACTTAGATGTGACAATGTTTTACGCATTTTAAAATTTGAAATTTGACAAGTTCAAACCAAAATTTTAAACCCTAAATGATTTTAGATGTAAAAGTGATGAATACAAAAGTTGTTCAACTCATCAAGATCTAGAACTTTTATTTTGGTTATCTTGTCATTTGACTAAATTTGAACCTTTCAAATTTGAAATTTTAAACAATGACAAGTTCGAACCAAAATTTGAGACCCAAAATGATTTCAACATAAAAAGTGATGAATACTAAAGTTGTTCAACTCATTAATATCTACAACTTTTATTTTAGTCATCTTGTCATTTGACAAAATTTGAACCTTTCAAATTTGAAATTTTGAAAAACGACAAGTTCGAACCAAAATTTGAGACCCAAATTGATTTCAACATAAAAAGTGATGAATACCAAAGTTGTTCAACTCATGAATATCTACAACTTTTATTTTGGTCATTTTTTAATTTGATAAATTCTTAGCACACATTGTTAACAAATCTTACACATGTCTCATATAGTTTATAAAACATTATGAGATATGTCACACTTGTGAACAATGTCATTACCACTTTGTCATATGAAGAAATGACCAATACAAAAGTTGTAGATCTTGATGAGTTATTCAACTTTGGTATTTATCATTTTTTCAGCTGAAATCATTTGGGGTACCAAAATCTTATCTGAAGTTGTATTTTTTTGAAATTCAAAATTTAAATTGCTCAAACTTTTCATATGTATATATTGACAAAACCAACAAAATTAATTGATAGAGAATGATTTTAGAAAATTTTAGGAAAAAAAATCATCAGATTTGGAGTTAGTATGAGGAAGAAAAACTAGTTACAAAGTTGACCCATAGATTAAAAAGAGAAATCACACTGTTCACTATGATCATGTAAGGATCATCTAGAACAGTGTGATTTCTCTTTTTAATTTGGGGATAAACTTTGTAACTAGTTCTTCTCCCTCATACTAACTCCAAATGTGATGGTTTTTTTCCTAAAAATTTCTAAAATCATGCTTCAGCATTTAAGTTTGATCAAACTTGGATGTGACAATGTTTTACACATTTTAAAATTTAAAATTTGAAATTTATTCGTGCGCCATCAGTAGGGGCGGCTGGTGATTGAGCCGCCCCTACAGAGCAGCCCCAACTGTAGGGGCGGCTCAGGTTATCAGCCGCCCCTACAGTGCCATCTGTAGAGGCGGTTGGGTTACTGGGGCCCGAGGACGCCCACTGTAGGGGCGCCTTCAACCCCAGCCGCCCCTACAGTAAAAATGACCCCGTTCCTAATATAAGAATCTGGCGTAGTGGCTTTGCCTTCGTCTTCTAAGTTTGGAGCCGGCTCTACGCATCGTGATGACCCGCCGCCAGAGGTGGAGAGAGTGGTGGCCGACACGGGGATGCGACGAATCGCATAGGAGGCATCCGGTGCTCGGAGCGAGAGAGTGGCCGGCACGGGGCTGCGACGAATCTCACGGGCGGCGTCACGACTGCATGGGCGGATGCTACTTGGAGCGGTGCCCCTCTTCTTCATGATTGTGGCTCCGAGCCGAACACGTACGGCTTGAGCAACGGCAGCGGCAGGAGCTCGCCGTGGCTATGAATCAAGACGCGGCGACGGCGGTGGCAGTGTGCCTTGCCGGAGGCGGTGCCGCAAAGCGCACCAACAGCTGTAGTGCAATCGAGCAGGTAGTCCTCTACTGTATTTGCTCGGAGATCAAGGAGTTGGTACTCGTAGAAATGAAGCTGGATGCGCTCCGCTTGTGCAGGATGTTAGTTCCTTAGGATGACTAGATCTAGAGGGGCTGACTTCACTAGAAATGGATAACAATGAGTTCTTACTAAAACATGAACCGGAGAGAGAGGCTAGAGAGAGATGTGCAGAGGTAACTGACCATCGGGCTTGGAGGAGGAGGAAGCCATGGCGATAATGCGGTGTAGCCCGGATCGGTGGCGGCGCGGTGAGGTCCGGAGAGTGGTGTCGCGGGCGATGGTGAGTCGAGGAGGACGGTGGCGGCGCTTCCTACCGCTGCTGCACTCCCTTGGATCGGTTAGGGTTTCTCGGTGGGGTGCTTTGGTAAGACCGGTGAACCTCGTACCATGAGCCGCCGGTCCCCACCTCTTTATATAGCACAGTGCGATGGGGGCTTACCAACCATGATTTGGTTGGGCGCCCCCGATCAGGGCGCGGATCTGGACCTAAGTTGGCCGTTGGGCCGACTTGATGGAGATCAACCTAACATTCTTCCCTTTGATCTCACATTTATTGCTTAAACTTAAAATACTTATCTCTTTTTCCATTTCATCATAGATTAGCGCATAAAGCGTGCCTCGTCACAACGGTTAGTACCGTTAGATTAACAGCTACAATACACCTCTCTGTTTTTGAATTAGATTCTCAACTAGGCCCTTATTGTCCACGGATCCTAGGGTTTCCTGTAAACCCATACTGGCTAAGTGTTCTCTGAACACATTGGACGGTAAGCCTTTTGTAAGCGGATCCGCAAGCATTTTCTTTGTACTTATATGCTCGAGACTAATAGAATGATCCCGGACTTTGTCTTTCACAACATAAAACTTTATGTCAATGTGTTTGGTAGCACCACTTGACTTATTGTTGTGAGCATAACATACTGCTGGCTCATTGTCGCAGTACAACTTGAGTGGTCTATGAATGTCGTCGACTACTTTCAACCTGGGCATAAATTTCTTTAGCTAGTTCATCTGCCCCGTTGCCTCATAACATGCTACAAACTCGGCATACATCATGGACGATGCAGTGATGGTTTGCTTTGAGCTTTTCCACGATATAGCTCCCCCTGCGAGAGTAAATACATAGCCTGATGTGGATTTTCTATCATCTACATCTTTCGTGAAATCTGAATTTGAATACCCCTTTATATGAAGGGAATGAGATCTTCTGTATGTTAGCATGAGGCCTTTTGTGCCTTGCAAATAACGCAAAGCTTTCTTTACCATTCTCCAGTGTTCTATTTCTGGATTACTTTGATATCTGCCAAATATCCCGGTAACAAAAGCTAAGTCAGGGCATGTACATACTTGAGCATACGGTAAGCTTCTGACAGCTGAAGCATATGGAACCGCTTTCATTCGATCAATCTCATATTGGTTCCTGGGATATTGGAATTTCCTAAAAATATCGCCCTTGACTATAGGAGCAGGTGAAGGTTTACATGCATACATATTATATTTCTTTATAACCTTTTCTAAGTATGTTTTTTTGTGATAATCCTAAAACCCCTTTCTTCTATTTCGGTAAATCTCTATTACTAAAACAAATGAAGCTTCACCGAGATTTTTTATATCAAAATTTGAGGATAAGAACTTCTTCATATCTAGTAGTAGATTAACATCACTACTAGCAAGTAAGATGTCATCTACATACAAGATTAGGAAAATGAATTTCCCATTCTTGAACTTTGTGTAAATGCAATTGTCCTCTATATTCTCTTTAAACCCAAACTTGCTTATCGTTCCATCAAACTTTAAATAGCACTGTCTATAGGCTTGTTTTAATCCGTAATTGGATTTCTTTAGGCAGCATCCCATACGTTCTTTTCCTTTTATGACAAAACCTTTTGTTTGTGCCATATAAACATTTTCATCCAAATCCCCGTTAAGGAAATCCATCTTTACATCCATCTAATGTAATTTTAAATCGTAGTGTGCCACTAACACTATTATGATTCAAAAAGAATCCTTACATGAGACTGGAGAAAATGTCTCATTGTAATCTATTCCTTCTCTTTAAGTAAAGCCGTTCGCTACAAGTCGCGCTTTAAATCTTTTCACATTCCCTTTGGAGTCATATTTAGTTTTATAGACCCGTTTACAACCTACTATCTTGGCTCCTTTAGGAATTTTTTCTAAGTCCCAATGTTGCTGGTATTCATTGATATCATTTCATCTTGCATGGCTTCAAGCCACTTCAACGAGTGAGCGCTTCTCATGGCTTCTTCAAATGAGGTGGGATCACCCTGCATTTGAAATTCTTCACATTCATAGACTTCGTAGTCATCAGAAATAGCTGGTTTTCTGTCTTTTTGAGACCTTCTAGGGGCCTCATAAGTTGGCGCTTGTTCCATATGGGGCTGTTGTTGCTCTTCCTCATGTGCGACAACAGGTTCTATAGGACCCTGAAGAACAAGTTCCTCATGTTCATTTATTGTTGCCACGGGAGAACTAACAACAGGTGATGTCACAACAATGTCCCGTACTGTTGGTGCAGCAGTGTTGGTATTTATTAACTTGTCACTTGTTTTAGTAGCCACCTAATATAAACCTATATCTCCTAACATTTCTTTACTAGGTTGTCATCCCTAGTGATGATGCCAGAGATGCTTGTTGATACTACATATCATTACTACTAGAATAATACTAAGCAGTGCTTTATCATTTTTTGTGACTAGAAATATATGAATGAAAAGGATCTGCAAGCACACAGATAATATACCATTGTAGCAATTCACCCAAGAGTATTATAGGTATCATTATTTATATTTTTACCACAGGGAAGGTCTAGCATGGACATGTATTGATAATTTATACTATTGATGGAGAAGTAAACCATAACCAATATTCTACTCATAACAGGGGTAAGTCATAAGATAAGTGTCGGGGACCTAATACCGGGGTATCCAATGAGGTGGAACAGATAAACCATCGAACGTTGACAATCCCGATTAGACGAGAACGTTACTGCGTCTCTTGTCCGAAATGACGGGAGACTGGTTCCACCTCGCCCGACCCCCGAGGGTCAGACTCCGCCTCGCCTGACCCCCGAGGGCTAGACTCCGCCTCGCCCGACCCCCGAGGGCTAGGCTCCGCCTCGCCTAACGACCGAGGGCAGACTCCGCCTGGCCCTACAAGTAGACCCTACTCCATCATAAGGATGAGCATGAGGTACGACATGACACTCGAGTCAAACGCAGCGCCAAGGACCATGCCCTACGCCGCGGCAGGAAAAGTACCGCCAGGGTATGACGGGTTGGGCGCTTTAGACCATTCCGGCATTGCAGAGTCCGAACAGTATTGTAGGAGCCGCCTTTAGCCCTCAGACACGGAACTCGACATAGATATACGACAACCACTATGGTCCAGGAAGAGGCTCGCGCCCTCTACAATGATGGATGTACTGTCACCATGCCGTGGTCCCAAAGGAGCAGCGCCCGCTCCATGACCCCTTGGGTCCACCAGATCGGAGCACTCGCTTCGGCCTCCGGACGCCCTCTCCGATCGGAAGGCCTTGCCCAAAGCGCTACTTCTGACTCTAACCCCCGCGTCCCTTCGACCGGGGCTCATAGGAACTAGAAGGCATGCAGAGAAAGATAGGGTAAGGCTCATAAGTCAAAACCACTGTACTAGAGACCATACCCTACGCGAAGCAGTACTCTGCAGCCATCTTGACATTTTATAGTGCATCAACAGTGTTGTAGGCGCCTACCATTATCTGGTACCCACCGGTATGGGCGACAAGGCTGGGTAGACATGGGCAACAAGGCTCGGTAGCATACGCGCCCTTCCCCTCTCACTTGTAAAGCCGTCCCCTTCATCTATAAAAGGGGGTGTGCTTCCTCCAATAAGGGGGACCGACTCTTGATGGATAAGTTGAACACACACGACACTTCATACACAGCTGAGCAGCAACTAAGCTCTTAGCAACCTTTTCGATCATTCCATCAGAGACTTGGGACCAGTCCCTCTCTCGATCGTTTGTACCCCCTGCTACGAACCTTTTTTCGGTGCTAATAACACAAGCAGCAACAGACTGGACGTAGGGACATTCAGCCTGAACCAGTATAAACCTTGTGTCCTTTAGCGCACCATCCAGGCCTAACGCGCATCAATTATAAATTTACTAGCCGGTGTTTGTTCGAAACACCGATAGTTGGAGCGCCAGGTAGGGGCCTTTGCGCGTTCCAAATCAGTCCTCAGATGGCTAACCACGCAATCAGCTGGGTCCCGGGCGCACACGTGTGTTTCGGTGACTTGGACTTCATTGTCACACTAGGAGGAGAGTTGGTGCTAGCCCATGCGTCCGTCCAGTCTCCCGCATCCGCCAACCTCAGCTACTGGAGGCTTGAGGGCTAGCCGGGCGTCTTCCTTGGACCCCAGCTGTCCAGAGAGGCCCCGCGCCGCATCACCCTCTCTCCGGAACGCTCCACATGGCGCGCCTCGATGGCGTTTCCGTTCGGTCTCTACAACACCGCGGCAACCGTAAGCCACCTTATGGCCCAGCGTGCAATCCCATTTCCCACGAACAACGAGTTGGTGGGGATGATTGAAAGAGTTACTGAATCCCTCCACGGCCTCCTTGCAGAGGGCCTAGGGTCAGACTCTGGTTTTGACTCTAGTCGAGGGAGCCATCATCCCTCCCAGGAATGCTTCATGGTAGAAACCCCCTAGGGACATGTCGAAAGCGCCTCCGAGGAGGAGGTCAACCCGGCGCGCAACTTCGGTGACGGAGCCGAAGGGGGAGCAATTAGCCCCACCTCACATAGGGGTGGAGCAGCTAGAAGCCTGAAAATAGGAAATAGACGAAACCGGACAGCAGCTTGTCCGGGAATACAAGAAGATCGACGAGGAGATCAGGCGCCGCGGAGATGGAGGGCACGCACGCGCCGTGGCCCACGATGTGAACTAAAGGATCATCACCGATGATGAAACCCTTCCCCACTTTGCTCGTGTGAGCCGCGATGGCCCTGCTTCATGGCCTTCTGGAGGCCGCGACGCCCGAGGATCGCCGGGTCCACCGTGAAATTCGCACGCTACTTGAGCGTGCGGCTACACAGTAGGCAGAGAGCTCGATGTCTCGGCGACACAAGCCTAACGCCAACCAGCACACTCCCTCGGTGCGTCCCACCAGGGACGCGTCAGTCCACCAAGCGCCGCAAGGCAACGGGCAGCGCGCCGCAATCCCGGTGCATCAATGTCTCGGCCACAACCGTGACGCACGCAGCACCCTCGACGCCCACAGACGCACCCATGGCGACCTGAGGGAAGGGGCCCATCGCGGCTATCATCCTCGATGCGGCAGACGCTATGACAGTGGCAAAGACCGGAGCCCAAGCCCCGGCCTACCGGGCCCTCAGGCCTTCAGCCGTCACATCCTCAACGCCGCGTTTCCACCAAGGTTGCGACCACCTACCAACATCCCTAAGTACTCTGGGGAAAACAAACCCCGGACTTTGGCTTGAAGACTATTAGCTTTCCTGTCAAGCCAGTGGTGCGGATAATGATGATTTCATTATCTGCAACCTTCCATTGTTCCTTGTCGATTCGGCACGAGCGTGGTTGGAGCACCTTCCATCCGACGCATCCAGGGTTGGGCGGACTTAAGGGAGATCTTTGTGGGGAACTTCTAGGGCACGTACAAACATCCTGGAAACCCCTGGGACCTCAAGAACTATCACTAGAAGGTTGGCGAAACCCTCCGCGGGTATATCCGGCGCTTCTCCCGACAGTGCAATGAGCTCCCTAACGTCGCCAACGCCGACGTGATAGGAGCCTTCCTATTCGGGATGACCTATGAGTCTTTGGTCCACAAGCTAGGACGCATGGGCCCACGGACCACCAAAGAGCTCCTGGACATCGCCACCAGCCACGCCTCAGGAGAAGAGGCGGTCGGAGCAATCTTCGACCGTTCCAACAGCAAGGCAAGGCGGGACGAGGGTGCCAACAAAGGCACGTCCAATTGATCCGCCAAAAGGAAAAACAAGAAGCAACGGCGCGAGGACCCACTCGTGGCTGCTGCTGACCGCAAGGGTGGTTGGAAGCCCATGGAGGGCGCTCTGAACCACTTCGAGAAAATGCTCCAGGGGCCGTGCCCGAACCACGCCTTCCCTGTAAAGCATCCACTCAAGGACTGTGGCCTCATGCAGAAGTTCTTGGCCGAAAGTGCGGACAAGGGGGGGGGGCAGGGGAAGGAACCAGCCCCCACTACCGACGATGCCGAGGAGAAAGATGACAGCTTTCCAATGCCAGACGGCTGCCTCATGATCTTCGGAGGCTCAATGGCCTACGACTCCAAACATCGTCAGAAGGTCGCACGCTGCCAAGTCTACATGGCCCAGCCGACCACACCTCTCTTCCTCCGGTGGTCAGAGGCCGGCATAACCTTCGATTGGATCGACCATCCGAACGCCATCCCGCATCCGGGAAGGTATTCGATTGTTGTCGACCCGATCGTCGGCCCAAAGCGCCTCACCAAAGTTCTGATGGATGGAGGCAGCGGCCTCAATATCTTGTACGCGAAGACGCTCGACATGATGGGCGTCGACCGAACGCACCTCCGCCTAGTCCGAGCGCCTTTCCACAGCGTCATCCCCGGAAAGCAGGCCACACCACTCGGACAGATCGATCTACCCGTTACCTTTGGGGATCAGTCCAACTACAGGACTGAGACCCTCACCTTCGATGTGGTAGGGTTCCCTGGAACTTTCCACACCATCTTGGGATGACCATGCTACGTGAAGTTCATGGCCGTCCCCAACTACACATACCTCAAGCTGAAGATGCCAGGCCCACACGGGGTCATCACCATCGGCACCTCCTTCCAGCAGGCTTACGAGTGTGAAGTTGAGTGCTGCGGCCATGCCACAGCTATCGTCGCCTCCGAGGAACTCGCTGCCCTCAGGGAGGAGGTCGTCGAAGAAGCACCCGACGCAAAGAGGTTGTCCGGGTCATTCGAGTCGGCAGAGGGATCCAAAAAGGTCCTCATAGACCCCAGCAGCTCCAAGGGTAAAATGGTACGCATAGGTACCGCGCTCTCCTCCAAATAGGAAAGCGCGCTCGTCGACTTCCTCCACAACAACAAAGACATCTTTGCGTGGAAACCCTCGGATATGCCAGGCTTCCCAAGGGAGGTCGTCGAGCATACCCTGAAAATCCACCCAGGCTCCAAGCCGGTGAAGCAACGCCTGCGCCGCTTCGACAAGGAAAAGCGCAGGGCCATCGGTGAAGTGATAGCAAAACTACTTGCCACCGGATTCATCAGGGAAGTTCACCACCCAGAGTGGTTAGCAAATCCTGTTCTTGTACGAAAAAGAGCGGGAAATGGAGGATGTGTGTCAACTACACTGGTCTCAACAAGGCATGCCCAAAAGACCCATTTCCTTTACCACGCATCGACCAAATAGTCGATTCCACCTCGGGGTGTGAAACCCTCTGCTTCCTTGACGCGTACTCCGGCTATCACCAAATCATGATGAAAGTGTCTGACCAACTCGCAATGTCTTTTATCACCCCCTTCGGACCGTACTGCTATGTCTCAATGCCATTCGGTCTAAAAAATGCTGGGGCCACTTACCAGCGCTGTATGCTCAATTGCTTCGGGGACCTCATTGGGCGGACCATTGAGGTCTACGTCGACGACATCGTAGTTAAGTCCAAACAGGCTGACCACCTTGTTGCCGATCTTGAGCAAACCTTTGCGGAACTCTGGGCAAATTGCATCAAACTCAATCCCTAGAAATGTGTTTTCGGGGTCCCGAGGGGCATGCTGCTTGGCTTCATTGTCTCCGAGCGTGGCATCAAAGCCAACCTAGAGAAAATCTCAGCCATCACAAGGATGGGTCCGATCCAGAACATAAAGGGGGTTCAACGGGTCGCAGGGTGCCTCACCGCCCTCAGCCGATTCATCTCACGCCTCGGCGAACGAGGACTCCCCCTTTATCGACTCTTGAAGAAAGCCGATCACTTCGAGTGGACAGCCGAGGCCCAAGAGGCGCTTGACATGGTCAAGCTGCTTCTAACAAAACCCCCGGTCCTAGTCCCTCCAAGCGACGGAGAATCCCTCTTGCTATACATAGCGGCCACCACGCAAGTGGTTAGCGCCACCCTAGTAGTAGAATGGGAAGAAGAGGGGCACGCCCTCAAGGTCCAGCGCTCGGTGTACTTCATCAGTGAGGTACTATCCGACTCCAAAACCCGCTACTCCCAAATCCAGAAGCTCCTATACACCGTCCTCATCACTAAAAGAAAGCTACGCCCTTACTTCGAGTCACACCCTGTGACAGTAGTGACGTCATTCCCCCTCGGCGAGGTCGTCCATAGCTAGGACGCCACAGGAAGAACCGCAAAGTGGGCACTTGAGCTAATGGATCAAGGCATCGGGTATGCCCCCCGAACGGTGATCAAGTCCTAGGTACTGGCTGACTTCATCGCAGAGTGGACTGAGGTCCAGATGCCACCGGCGGTCGTCGATCAAGAATGCCGGACGATGTATTTCGACGGGTCACTGATGAAGAAGGGTGCTGGCGTGGGGCTGGTCTTCGTATCACCCCTCGGGGTCCGCATGCGGTATATGGTTCGCCTCCATTTTCCCTCATCAAATAATGTGGCTGAATACGAGGCACTCGTTAACGGCCTATGCATCGCCATCGCGCTGGGCATCCGATGCCTCAACATTCGGGTGACTCTCAGTTGGTTGTTGACCAAGTCATGAAGGAGTCCAGCTGTCATGACGCCAAGATGGCTGCATACTGCCAAGAAGTCCGACGGCTGGAGGACAAGTTCGACGGCCTCGAACTTAATCACGTCCCGAGGCACCTCAACGAGGCTGCCAATGCACTTGCGAAGGCGGCGTTCGATCGAGAGCCGGTGCCAATGGGCGTCTTCGCCAGCGACCAAGATAAACCCTCGGTGCGCTACGAAGAGTCAGATTGGGCCAAGGATGGCCCGTCTGATCTGGCCCCAAGGGCTAACTGCCGACCATTCCGTCCGACCCCGAGGTCATGGAGCTTGAAGAGGATCCGGTAGCAGAGCCTGACCCCCCGGACGACTAGAGAACGCCCTACCTTGACTACCTCCTCCACAACACACTACCAACGGACAGAATGGAAGCTCGATGGCTCGCACGTCGCGTCAAGTCCTTCGTCCTTGTAGAGGGCGAACTCTACCGACGGGGCAACACCGGGATCCTATAGCTCTGCATCCCCGGTGAACAAGGAAGACTTTTGCTGAGCGACATCCATGGTGGGGTCTGCAGTCACCATGTCGCGCCAAGGACGTTGGTTGGAAATGCCTTCCGACAAGGCTTCTACTGGCCCACTGCAGTAACCGATGCTGAGCAAATCGTACGCACCTGCGAAGGGTGTTAGTACTACGCTCAGCAAACTCACCTCCTAGCCCAGGCACTCCAGATGATCCCCATCACGTGGCCCTTCGCGGTCTAGGGTCTCGACCTGGTTGGGCTACTCAAAAAGGCGTCCGGGGGCTTCACCCACCTGCTTGTCACCATAGACAAGTTTACAAAATGGATCGAAGCTCGACCAATCTCCACGATCAAATCCGAGCAAGCTGTACTGTTCTTCCTCGACATCATCCATCGCTTTGGAGTACCAAACTCCATCATCATAGACAACGGCACGCAGTTCACCAGCAGGAAATTCATTCAATTATGTGATGAACAACACATCTGAATCGATTGGGTAGCCATCGCGCACCCCTGGACGAACGGGCAGGTCGAGCGCACAAACGACATGCTTCTGTAGGGCCTTAAGCCCAGGATCTTCAACCGGTTGAACAAGTTCAGCATGCACTGGCTCGCCGAGCTCCCGACGGTGCTCTGGAGCCTAAGGACAACTCCCAGTCGGGCCACTAGCTACACACCTTTCTTCATGGTCTATGGTTCTGAGGCCATTCTTCCGATGGACCTTGACTACGGAGCACCAAGAATCAGACCCTATGACGAACAGGGGGCCGAAGCATCCCACCAAGACGCCATGGACCAGCTAGACGAAGCCCGCGACATCGCCCTCCTCTATTCGGCCAAGTACCAGCAGGCGTTGCGACGGTACCACAGCCGATGGGTGCGGGACTGAGCCTTCAACGTCGGGGACCTTGTCCTCCGCCTCATGCAGAGCAACAAGGACTGCCACAAGCTATCCCCACCCTGGGAGGGGCCATACGTTGTCGCGAAAGTACTCTGCCCAAGCGCCTACAAGTTGAAAACCATCAACGGCGTGGTCTTCACCCATGCCTAGAACATTGAGCAGCTATGTCATTTTTACCCTTAAATAAACACATACTTCTTCTTATCAGTTCTTGTCTTTACAAATCCCCGATCTTTAGTAACATCCGACCCCTGCAAACTGTGAGGGGTCGGACCTCACTCGGGGGCTGATACAAATGATACAAGTACGTTTATCTTGCAAACACTTGTTGTGTTAACTTTGCAAACATCCTCTAAGTTTTCCACTCTTCCCGTAACAAGTCCTAAGGGCTAGGATTTTGGGAGCAAATTCTGAGTATAACTGGTAGGACTGTGGGAATCCCACGCCCCAGCGGCTACGACTTCTTTGCTCACCAGCGTAATCAGAATTAGTTCACCTGCACTCCTAATTTTTTGCAACTTGAGCCATGGGAAGGGTCAGAGGGCACCAAAACCTCTTCTACAAAAAGAGGAAGCTGAAAAGCTGTTTGCCGTAACAAAAGATGAAAATTTGTTCATTTTCGCACAAATCCACCACTTACAAAGTGATTTCTTTACAAAAAGGACTGTTCACTCGGGGGCTTCCCCACAAACTTATTCAATTAAAGCCTCTACATAGCTTTGCTATGAGTACTACTGCGGCCGCCGCGCCACGCTCTCCATCGACAACGTCCGGGCATGTACACGGCCCAGTTTGTCTACTGCGGCCGCCGCGCCACGCTCTCCATCGACAATGTCTAGGCATGTACACAGCCCAGTTCATCTACTGAGGCTGCCATGCCACACTCTCCATCGGCGATGTCCTACCGCTTCACGGGATCCTCGAAGGCGCTGTCATCTGCAACGTCGAGCACCACGCCGGCGACTGCGGCGCCTGCGTCAGGGCGTCTAGGGACTATGACATCATCATCAGCCACAACCCCGACAGTGGCACCTCCACCGGGATGTCCAGGGACTACGCCATCAGCCGCAACCCTGACAACGGCGTCGGGGCAGGAAGCACCTCCCACTGAAGGAAGGCCGCAACAAACGACCGCAAAGTCGACGACACTCGGCACCCTCCAGTGCCCCTCCTCCTTCGGCAGTGGCGACCCCTCCTTAGCACAGGCGACCCGCACCATCTCATCTATGTTGGATGACCTCCAGCTCAACATCACGCTCTAGATTCATGAGCGAATCTGTGAGTTTTTTTCTCTCCCTAGCATTACCCTCTCTTACTTAGGAACCGATGCATTCGGTGGAAAGGAAGGAGAAGAGGAGGCGGCTCAGAGGCTGGCGAGGAGGTGGGACAAGAACTCTCCCCCCCTATTTAAAGAAGGGGCTCAGCAGCTAAGGAAAGGTGAAAGGTTGGGACAAAAAACTCTCTGCCTTCCCCTATTCAATGCAAATGCGAAATCAACGCTGACAGAAATCTAAGGGGATGCGACGGAGCTGGAGGGACGCGCTCTGGTCGACAAGACGTCACCTGGTCAGGCGGAACGTCGTTTGGGCGTAGCCCGCCACTAATGTGCCCCGGGCGCAACAACCGGGGCATGCTCGTATGCAGGCAACTCTCCGCTTCCCCAGGCAGGACCGTGGAATGATCCAACAATGGAACCCCCCTCTAGGGGGAGCCCAATAGGACGCCTGGGTCGATCGGGCGGCCCAGGGAAAACAACGAACGAACGAACATTGAAAGATGAGCACCTCTGTTTACTTACTTTGAGTGTAAATTTCTTTATCGAGCCTCCGACCCCGGCAACAGCAGAGGCACAGACATTGCTCGGGTGCTACCGAGGGTGTCTATTTGTTTAGACACCCCCTTCGCCCGACCCCTCCTTACGTTTAAAACCGGAAGCGCGGTGTGTGGGTATAAAACTTTGAATACAGCTGGACGAACCGCCGGACCTTACGCCTCGATGGCTACGGTGTTTTATGTTCACCAGCATAAATCGAACTCATAGTTCCCCGCACCGCAAGCCTCGGCTCCCGCCTTCCCGAAAATGGTTTGGAGGGGTCCACCTACAGAACCTCCTTTGAGGAGAGGATGTCAGGTCGACTAAATCACAAATTACCGCCGAGGAACAAGAGCAAAAAATAGTGACTCTTATGCAGGTTACGCCAACCTCGTCGCAAACATCGGGTCCAAACCCCACATGGACACATCTGGTTAGAGCTTCCCAGCGCTCATGTCACCAAGGTAACGTAACCAAACCCCACTTTCGTTTCAATTAAGTAATACATTGAAACCATACATCCAAACATTGCATATGCAAATCTCTGCATCTCAACACTTCGTGTCGCGTCACGAGGAGGCAGCCACCTCATCCAATATGAGCGGCGACCGATCGAGGTTCGAAGGCCCGCCCATGAAGGGCTCGAGGCCGCCTTGCGTCAAACAGAGCCAGGGGAGAAAAACAGAGACGAGCCCCAGCGGCCTTGCCCGACCCCGCTCAGAGGCGGACAGGGACGTCTCGACCTTTCTCGTTCGATTCTAACCCCGAGCCGAACCCACAGAATCTCCGTCGAGGAGAGGCCAACGGGCCACCTATGCCTATTGAACGGCTCGGGCATCTGCCGGGAGGCGGGTTAAGAAGTAGTGAAATGCCACATGAGGGCTCTACCGATCCTCGTCAGCAAATGATGGACCCGGATTTCACATGAACAAACCCGATAGCGAGCTCATTGAGCGCGACACTCGAGCCATCGAGGCAAGTGTTGTCGACTTAGCCCCTCCGATTGTGGAAACCGAGGACGGGGTAACGCGCGAAAACATGGCCAACCCCTATCAGACCCTAAAGGGCTCGGGGGCTCAAGCTGGATCGAGAGACCGAGGTTCGAAGGCTGACCCACGAAGTGTCCGGAGCTGCCCCATGTCGAACAACAGCCAGGGGAGAAAACGCAGTTGAGCCTCGACGGCCTCTACCCAACCTGCATTGAGGCGGGTAGGGTCATCTCAACCTTCTAGTTCAATCCAGCCCCTAGCCGAGCCCATAGAAACCCCATTAAGGGGGAATCTGTTGGAAGACGGGGCAAGGAGCAACGGAATACCACCCAAAGGCTTTGCCAACTCTGTCACAAAGCATTGGGATCAGATTCTGCCCGAACATCCCCGTTAACAAGCTCATGAAACACGTCACTCGAGCCATCCAGGCAAGTAACATCGCTTCCCTCGCTCTGGTCTCTAGTAACATCTGACCCCAGCAACCAGAAGGGGTCGGATCTCACTCGGGAGCTGATAAAGGTACATGTACCTCCTTTCCTTTTTTTCGATAAAGTGTTTACAGCAGACCTCTTCCTTGCACCAAGACTAGCGGCAAAGTTCGGGGGAACAGATTGGTAAGACTGCAAAAGGCCAACGCCCAGACGACTACGGTAATTTTGCTCAACTAGCACAATCAAAATTTCCCCTAAACACCACGGGCCCTATGGTCTAAACAAACGAAAGGGTCGGATCGCGTAAATCTTTTCTCATTACAAAAAGGGAAGAAGGTAAGACCAAACAAACGAAACCAAATTGTGAAACAAAAGCCACAAATCCATTTTTGGACACAAAAGTACTGACACTTGTTCACATATTACAGATAAGTGTTTATCAAACTTATTCAACTAACTACTTCCGCGAAGGGAGAACCTCTTCTTTCAGCCTGTTCGCCAGGTTCCATGCAAGGGGAGCCACCGCCTTCTCCATCTCGTCCAGCTCAGCATCTTCATAGACCGGCGCGAAGCCTTGGCTCATTACCTCCAAGTTGATCTCCTGATCATAATGAGAACGGGCAATGGCGAAGGCCTGGGTGATCCCGGCGTGAAAGGCGTCCTCCTCAAGTTGCCCTACCCGCGCCGTGATACCCGCAGCACAAGTCATGAGTGAGCTGGTTCCCTCTGGTTGCGCCACCCCTAGATCATCGATGACCACCCCGACAGTGGCTTGCAGAAGGTCATGCTCGTCGCTCTCGGTCTGAAGGATCCCTCGCACTTTAGTAAGCTCCTTGTCCAACCTGGCAGCAACGTCCTCGGCATCCAACCTTCGGTTCACCGCGGCTCCAAGGTCCGCCCAGAGGGACTCAACCACCCGACGCTCCTCGTCGCACTCCCGAATGGCCCGGTCATGATCCTCATGAGCTGTGCCGCGCTCCGAGCGAAGTCTTTCCTCGGTCTGGCGTAGCTCGTCCCGCTCCTTGCGCAACCAGGTGATCACCTCGGCGTCCCGGTCCGCCCTCTGCTGCAACGCCGTGGACCTCTCCTCAGCCTTTAGCTTGAGGTCCCACTCTGTCTCCAGCTCCGCCAGGAGCTCGACGGCCTGCTCACTGGCCGCAGCGTCCTTCTAGAGCAGCTCGTCCCGCTCCTTTCAGATCCTGGCAGCCTCCTCCCCATCCAGCTTCACCTTTGCCAACTGGTCCTCAAACATTCCATGGATCTCCTCCATGTCCCGATGCACCTCGGCCTCCCGTTGCTGGGCGGCAGCGAGCTGCGCTCCCACATCTCCTCGCAGTCGGGCCTCCTCGGTGAGGCGGTCCCATTCCACCTTTTGCTCACGAAGGAACCGAGATTTGTTCCGACTACGAGCAACAAATACTCTGAAAAGAGGACCGGAATAAAAAAAACATGAAAACACAGAAATGTGTGAAGAAAAAAGAAAAGCAAGGGGAAAGGAAACTTATGAATTCAACAAACCCCAGTTCCGGCCGCATTGGGGGATGCCCCGGCACCGGATACACGAAGTCACGGACGGCGCCAATGGAGTCCTTCATGGGCTCCATCGCCTCCTTGATGCGCTGTGCCACTTCAGAGGGATGGAGCACTTCATTGGAAAGCACCGTCCCTTCGAATGACGCTCCGGGCACCATTTGATACTAGGGAAGCGCGCGCGCCATCAGCGGCGCAACCCTCCTCGCATGGTAGGCGCCGATAATCCCCGATCCCTTCATGCCCCTCTCCCTCAGAGTTCAGAGGGCGGCAAGAAGGTCATTAAGGTGCTTCTTCTCCTTGCCCATGACACCCCACCCCCATGACCCCAGGGTCTCCACGATGTAGCGCCCGGTGAAAGCTGGCAAGGGGGCGGCGGCGTCATTCTTGACATAGAACCATTGCGAATGTCACCCCTTGTTGGAGGTGGAAAGACACATTAGCGGGTACGCTCCTGCCCGGTTGCTGCGGAGGTGGATGCCGACGCACCCCACCGGTGCATGCAGCTCTTGCTTCCTGGCCCACCTCTTTAGAAGATTGACGGCGAAGAGATACCGCCACAGGTCAAAGTGGGGACTGATCCCCAAGAACCCCTCGCATAGGGCGACGAACGCCGCAATGTGCTGGATCCCATTGGGGGTAAGGTGTTGAAGCTCCACCTGGTAGTAGTCCATCAGTCCCCGAAGGAACTGATGGGCGGGCGTGGTGAATCCCCGCTCGTGGAAGTGGGCGAAAGACACGACGTACCCTTCGGGCGGCTCCGGTTCCTCCTCTTCACCGGGCAGCCGCCACTCCTTGGTGGCGGTCAATGGGCGAAGGAGGCCTTGGCGGACAAGGCCCTCTAAACACTGAGGGGAGATGTTGGATTTGTACCCCGGGTCCATTGCGACGGCGAGAGCAGCACGGGGAAGAAGGCAGCGACGAGTTTAACGGAGGGAACAGTGCGTGTGTCGGAGGCTCTGGCGATTGATGGCGGAGGTTGGCGATGCGAAGGTGAAAAGGCGGAGTACAGAACCCTAGGGGCGGACCCTGTGGTTTTATAGGGGCAACGGATGCGAGAAGCGCAACCGTCCGCCTCGATCTTCAGGCCTGCCATGCACACCGCCGCGTCACCTCGTGGGATACGCGCCCGTGATCCCTATCCTTTCTCACTAAAACCACGCTGGATGGTTCGCCTTCGCAAGCAGACCGGACTCCATTCCCACAGATGGGACATGGGTCAGAACGCTTCTTCTTTGGCCCACCTCGGCCTGGAACATCCAGGGATTGGCCCAACGGTCTCGACGACCAACCCAACAGAAGATGGGCCCATAAGCAACCGAAACCCAGGTACACGAGCATCAACTGGGCCTAGATCCAAAGTCGAGCCATAGCCAGGTTAACCCTGGACAAAATCCCTGCAAATGGGACACCAGGGTTCCCTTAAAGCTTTCTAGTTGATGAAACCAAACCTCATAGCCTTACCCATGAAGGGTCCAAAGCACCCCCCAGGTGATTCTACCCAAATCACCTAGGGGCTCGGGGGCTACACCCATTGGGTGCGCTCGCGCGCACCCCCTGGCAAATCAAAGCACCCCCCCGGGCGATTTTGCCCAAATCGCCCGGGGGCTCGGGGGCTACACCCATCGGGTGCGCTCATGCGCACCCTCTGGCAAATCAAAATACCCCTGGGCGATTCTGCTCGAATCACCCGGGGGCTCGGGGGCTACTATCGGGGACCTAATACCGGGGTACCCAATGAGGTGGAACTGATAAACCATCGAACGTTGACACTCCCGATTAGACGAGAACGTTACTGCATCTCTTGTCCGAAATGATGGGAGACTGGTTCCGCCTCGCCCGACCCCCGAGGGTCAGACTCTGCCTTGCCCGACCCTCGAGGGCTAGACTCCACCTGGCCCGACCCCCGAAGGCTTGGCTCCGCCTTGCCCGACCCCTGAGGGCTAGGCTCCGCCTCGCTCTACAAGTACACCCTGATCCATCATAAGGATGAGCGTGAGGTACAACATGACACTCGAGTCAAACATAGGGCCAAGGGCCATGCCCTATGCCACGATAGGAAAAGTACCACTAGAGTACGACGAGATGGGTGCTTTAGACCATTCTGGCATTGCAGAGTCCAAACAGTATTGTAGGTGTCGCCTTTAGCCCTCAGACACAGAACCCGACATAGATATACGACAACCACTACGGTCCAGGAAGAGGCTCGCGCCCTCTACAATGATGGATGTATTGTCACCATGCCATGGTCCCAAAGGAGCGATGCCCACTCCACGACCCCTTGGGCCCACCAGATCGGAGCACTCGCTTTGGCCTTTGGACGCCCTCTCCGATCGGAAGGCCTTGCCCAAAGCGCTACTTCTAACTCCGACCCCCGCGTCCCTTCGACCGGGGCTCATAGGAACTAGAAGGCGTGCAGAGAAAGGCAGGGCAAGGCTCATAAGTCAAAACCACTGTACCAGAGACCATACCCTGCACGGAGCAGTACTCTGCAGCCATCCTGACATTCTACAGACATTCTACAGTGGCATCAACAGTGTTGTAGGTGCCTACCATTATCTGGTACCCGCCGGTATGGGCGACAAGGCTGGGTAGACTTGGGCAACAAGGCTCGGCAGCATACGCGCCCTTCCCCTCTCACTTGTAAAGCTGTCCCCTTCATCTATAAAAGGGGGTGCGCTTCCTCCAACAAGGGGGACCGACTCTTGACGGATAAGTTGAACACACATGACACTTCATACACAGCTGAGAAGCAACTAAGCTCTTAGCAACCTTTTCGATCATTCCATCAGAGACTTGGGACCAGTCCCTCTCTCGATCGTTTGTACCCCCTGCTACGAACCTTTTTTTGGTTCTCATAACACAAGCAGCAACAGACTAGACGTAGGGACATTCAGTCCGAACCAGTATAAACCTTGTGTCCTTTAGCGCACCATCCAGGCCTAATGCGCATCAATTATAAATTTACTAGCCGGTGTTTGTTCGAAACACCGACAATAAGATATATATATATATATGATAAGTATTGATCAACGATAAATCACTCAGAGTACTCCTTTCTATGACATTAGCATGGTCAGGTAGAATATTAGAGGAATAATTGCTAAGTCATTCTTACTTACAAGTTAAAGCATACATTGATTAGTGCAATTATACCTAGTAGTCATTGATAAGATCATCTTCATATCTACACATAAGGAATATTACTAAGGAAGATTAAGAACAGAGCTTATCTTCCATCGTAACCACATCCAACTTGCAAGCCTATATTTAGGAGTGGACTACAAAAGACTCAATGGGAGTGTCACATCCGTGATCTACCACATGACCCAGAATATAGGGTGTATTCGTAGGTAAACAACGGATAAGCACCACGCTTACACAATGTCGACCACTCACACATGGTACCTTAGAGTGAGCGCTATACGAACTTATGCATGAACATGATGATAATCCAACTATAGTAAGTATATAATCAAAGTAGACGATGAACATTATAATGAAGAACATGAATAAGGTGAATACTAATATTGTCATAACAATTGTAACTAGCATATAAAAGTAATAGAGATACAAAGGAGAGGGGGTACAAAGATTATACCAAACCATGCTCTTGACATGATCAGGAATCCAAGAGAAGCCTGCTTGCCTCCCTCTAGACCTAGCCTAACTAGCTATGCCCTAGAATTGATGGAGCTCTGAGGATGATTAGGGTTTTTGTCTTCTCAAATGACTCATGCAATGCCTGAGCGAGGGAGGTAGGGGCTAGTATATATAGGCCAAAGCATCCATTGTGAGCCCTTGGATCAAACTAACTTAAAGGACTATGTAGATGCAACCTAGGAGTTGGTGGAGAACCGACATTGTGACGCGGAGGCTGATAGGTGGGCTCAGGGGCTGGGCAGCCTCACCTGGTAGCCTCTGCCCCTATGCCTTGGCGTGGTGTCCTTTGGTGTCCTCTAGAACCTTTTGATGTCCATTTTGTGGAGGATAAGTGTGATTAATTCTGACATGTAGGTCCATCTTGATGGTTTTCTGGATAAAACCCTGCAGAAAATACAGATTCAACAAAACTCGTGGTATTTATTAGTTTAAACCCCTATACCTTCAATGATAATTATATTTATGCCCTTATGCATGTTATATTGATAGTTTATAGTGTTTGTTAACTACCATCAATAAACTCCCCCAAGCTTAACCTTTGCTAGTCCCTTAGCAAAGCTAAACTTAGCAAATGGATCAGGAGTTGCGTCGATGCTTTTACTCCTCAAAAGTACACATGCATTCAAATAAGAATTCTCCTCCGGATTAGAATAAATCGATCTGACTTTGAAACTCACCCATATTACCTTCAACCATGGGGCTTCTCAGCCTTAACTTGGGTCTTGAGCAATTAAAAGACAGAACGATCAAGTCAAGCACTATGTCTCAAGTTCTTTGTTCAACCATTGTTCTGGAGTTTTTATAGATTTTTAAAATAAAACTCAGAGCTTCCTTTGTATGACACTCTCAAGTCTCTCAATATATGTGGTATTTGTGGATCCTCACCAAAGCAATAGTGGTGTTATGCCTTTCTCTTCCTACAACTAAGGCTTATGTGGAACTTATAGGAATGGAGATTGCATAAAAGAGCATACTTGCAATACATATATTATAAAGTCAAACCTCGAATCCAAAGAGAGTTGAGTCATACAATCAAATCAGGATGTACATGTGTGTGGTGGATATATATGGTGGCTAACCTATTTTTACTTTGCTCCTTGAAAACATATCTCTCTCTTGAAACTTGGAAATATTTTTGCGAGAGAACAGGGGCTATCTTATTCATCTCTCTCTCTTTTTCAGGCGGGCATCTGAGTACCCATTGTTTTAAATATCTCGGACACTTGTCCATTGTTTTTTATCTTTTTTATGAATAACTTTAGCATAGCCCCATGTCTCTTTTCTGCAACAAAACTTTTGAGAGATAGCAACAAGAATTTGGAGCATTTATTTGGTGGATATCCTATCAAGAATATTTTTGGTGTTTTCTCCTAGTGTAGGAGTAAAATATTTTTGGGTGGATCTAGATGGAATGGCATGTTATTGCGCCTACCCCCAGTGTAGGAGTAGTGCATAATTGGGTGGTGTGTACATGATCTTCATTTTAAGAGCATGACAACCCTCTCATAAGGGTCAACAAAGCTTGACTGAACTCAATGCAATACAAGCAACATATATGTGGAAATTTTCCTAATCTCAATATTATATATGGCTCTGGTAGGAATTCAAGCTTTGTCATACAGGAGCTTATCATGTAGGATTTTTATGTTTTTTAAAAGATAAATCTAACCTTTTGACTTATCTAGATAGCCAATGAAATGGCAACTAACTATCTTGGAGTCTAGCTTTCCAATGTTTGGGTTAAATACTTTTAGCCCTAGCTGGATAGCCCCACACATGTAAATGGTTAAGTGAGGGTTCCCTTCCTGTCCACAGCTCATATGGTGTTTTGGGCACCGACTTGCTTGGTACTCGATTGAGAATGTCAATGGTTGTTTTTAACGTCTCCATTCACAAACTTATTGGTAAAGTGCAGTAACTTATCATACTTCTCACCATATCCATTAATGTACGGTTATATCTTTCAGCTACTCCATTCTATTGAGGCTCGTCCGGTGTAGAGTATTGGGCGACTATACCATTTTCTGGTAAGAACTTTGCAAAAGGTCCAGAAACTTGGCCATATGGGGTATGTCGACCATAGTACTCCCCCACGGTCGGATCTTACTACCTTAATTTTTAAATTGTGTTGATTTTCTACTTTAGCCTTAAATATCTTAAATTTATCCAATGCTTCTGATCTTTTCTTAATTCAATAAATATAGCCATAACGAGAATAATCATCTATGAATGTTGTAAATGAATCATAACCATCCACACTTTTCACAGAAAAAGGACCATAGATATCTGTGTGAATTATTTTCAAAATTCCTACGCTTCGTTTGACGTCTTTCTTTATTTTCTTAACATACTTTCCTTTAATGCAATCAATACATTGTTCTAACTCTAAAAATTCTAATGGTGGGAGAATTGATTTCTTAATCAATCGTTCTATTCTCCCCCTCGAAATATGGCCTAAACGACTGTGCCATAATTTCAATGATACATCATGAATTCTCTTCTGCTTATTTCTTGCATTCATAGACGAGGAGGCATTCTCATTCTTAGTGCTTAGAACATTCACATTCTCACAAAGTGATAACAAATAAAGCTCGTCTTGTTAGAAGGCAAGACCAACACACTTATGATTAAACATAATTTTACATTGGCCATTACCAAAATGACAATCATAACCATCATCGTCTAAACATGAGACACTTATTAAGTTTCTACGCAAAGAGGGTATATAAAGGACATCTATGAGCTTAAGTATAAAGCCATCATTTAATTCTAATGGGAATTCTCCAATGGCTTCAACTTTAGCTTTAACTCCATTTGCTACCTTAATGTGTCTTTCTCCTCTTTGCAGAGTCCTCCTCGTATGGAATCCCTGTAATGAATTTACAACATAAATTGTTGCACCTGAATCAATCCACCAAGTAGATTTTGCATAACTTAAATACAAGGACTTATCTATAAATGTAATAATGTCCTCACCTTTTCACATTAGGTGCTTCAAGAACTCTAGGCAATCCTTCTGGTAGTGTCCAATCTTCTTGCACCATTTGCAGGTGTCCTTGTCTACTTGAACATAGTTGGATTTCTGATGGTGATCTTTCTGTGGGGCCTTTCCTTGTGACTTAGAAGAGGAGCTATTGTCCCGCTAAGGTTTCCCTTGTGGTTTGTCTTTCTTGTTGTTAAAGTTCTTTCTTTTATTGTCCTTCATATGGTTGACGGAGTCATCATGTGAGCTCTTAAGCCTCTTCTCTTCTTGCACACACATGGCAATGAGCTTTTTAATTTCCCACTTATCTGGCTATAAGTTGTAATTAACAACAAAGGTCTCATACTCTTTGGGCAAAGATGCAAAAATCAAATGAATTAGGAACTTATCCTTGAGCCCTAAGTCCATTAGCTTGAGCTTGGATGCCATGTTGCTCATCCTCAATATGTGCTCTCTTATCCCTCCACCAGTGTATTTTTCATTGACTAACTTCTTAATAAGAGTGCTTACATAAGCCTTTGAAGAGCCAGTAAACTGACTCTCCACCTTCTTGAGATACTCAGTGACAGTGGTACATAATGGGATTGATCCCCTTATTGGATCCTCAATGGAGCCCTTAATCACCATCAAACACTTGCGGTTTGAACTATCCCACTTCGTAGGATCAAGGTCGTACTTCATTCTCATTAATGCATGGTCACGCTGCCAAGTACCAAAAGTTGCATCAGTCTCATTTTCTGCCCTCACTGGGTCCATGGGCTTAGTGGGACATGGAGAGATAAGTGCTAGATCATTGTTGGACAGCGCAAGTGCTATCTCATGCTTCTCTCGCCATACGTTATAGTTGCTTCCATTGAGAGGTGGAATGGACAAGATAAACATCATTGGGTTGTATCCTAAAAACAACATCAGAGAAATTGAGAAAAATTTGACATAATAATTGCATACCGTAATTTAACGTTGGTAAAAATTAAAACATGCAATGTTCTTCTACATTAACTTTACATCACCATTGGGCAGAAATAGAACTAATGTATAAAATCTCATGAATAAAAAATTATAATATTGCTATTATCAACGTTGGTCAGAAAAATAACAATATCATAATTTGCTGAATATTATAACTATTCTTCAAAATTAAATCCTCTCGTTGGTTCAAATTTAATTATAAGATAATAAACATCAAATTTGCAGCGAAAACATGAAAAATAATATTATTCAGAAGCATTTCTATGTACTTAACTACTCTTCGAACAAATTCTACCGTTGGTTCAAATTTGAGAAGAGATTAAACATCAAAACTTAATACAATTCTACAAAATATGCTTCTGAAAAGAATAAAACAAAATCTACCCTATACACTTCATTCGTCTCGAAGGCCCAGTCACGCGCTGCGCTCTGCTGTGGCCCAGCGGTGAAGACGGCCTATGGCCCACTCGTGCGCGCCGCCCTCCCCCGCGCCTAGTGTCGCACCTGGTTTTAAGAATAAAACCATATACACACCATATGTGAGCCCAGGAAGTCAAATCTCACATATAGCTACAAATAAGGGTAATATCAATAGACAATGCTTAATTACATAACGTGTTAGTATAAAGAATATAACCTCAGAGTATAGACAGCGTAAAGACAACTCCGATCTTTAGGCGAAGACTCCAAATCCACAGGGACAATTGACTGGTTGATCACAAGCCTAATTCCTCCATACTCTAGCAATCTGGTACCCATCCAGGATTTTTATCCAAATAATTGAAAATAAAGCAAGCATAAGTACATGTCGTACTCAACAAATATAACATGGGGTTCATGAGGCTCAAAAGGCTGACACTGGTTTAACTGCGATTAACTTTTAATGAGTCTATCAACAAGTTTATCTCAAGCCTATAAACACATGATCAGGTAAACATGAATAATGAATAACATAAACAGTTAACCATTAGTGAGCATCTTCATCATCCATATCATTAGTGTTCATCATCTATTATGTAAATGTTCTAAGGCCGCTCGTGACCGTGAGCACGACTGATATACCAGTTTTACACTCTACAAAGGTTGTACACTTTCACTGTGAGTCATGATTTCCCTTTCGCCTGAGGTGATCAGCCTCTTGACCCACTACCAAGGAAGGTCGGTAGGGTTCACTATCAAGCCTTTCAAAGGTTCGTCTAACAAGTTAGGGCCATTAGATTCACTCGGCAAACAGATGTAGAGCCCCCCTTCCCGATGGCACATTGACACGCAACCTATACACATGGGGACAGAGGCCACACTATACCTGATTCGGCAAGCCATTCTTACGCTAATAAAGGTAACTACTAACAAGCTAGAAAAGGTCCTCATACTGAGCTAAAGCTAGAGCCATATAGCCCTCATAGTTGTACTATAAGTCCTAGATAAATCACTTACAGATAAGTCCTTAGGGAGAGGAATCTAGAGCACCATAAACAGCCCAATGCTCTAGCCCCCTTGTTCCATGTTGCTAAAAAGCATCTTTTAATATTTATTGCATATACCATTAGTCAAGTTACAAGATCATGGTTGTAGTTGAGCACTAGCAAAGCTACCCAATGCAATACCCCAAAGGTATCAAGGTACAAGTACAAAAGACTAAGATATCCTTAGTAGCAGTCAAGGTAGACACATGCAGTATGAATTAAATGATTAAAGGTGAATAGGTAATAAGAAAGATCCCATGCTATACTTGCCTTAACTTGCTTTTCCAACAAGGCAATATGCTCAAAAGCCTTTAGTATTCAACTTTCAATCTTCTGCTTCCAATTCTCAGCTTCTAGTCTTCAGAGAATAGCTTCTTAATCACCACGTAAACCTCACCGATTGACTGAACCATATATCACCACACAAGCATCCATACAATCATACACGAAGCAAACAACAGATCTAAATTAGAACAGTACACCAAACATAAAATCAAGATGAAAAGTTTATGAGACGAATCTACGTCTCGCTACAAACACATAGACGCGAAAACCACACTAATCGAAGCTACGGTTAAAGAAGATACATCTACCGAAAGATTTGCTCATAGGAGAAAATATAAAACTATTACCTTCATATGTTTTAATTATATAAAAACATATATAAGATATTCTATAGATATTATAATTTAAGTCAAATTTAAGTTTGAATTATAAAACTAAAGTGAAAGAAATCATATTTTATTTATAAAACACAGTTGCATAATCATTAATCAAGATATGATTCAAACCACGAAATTCTAGTATTAGTAACATGATAAACACTATTACTAACACGTAGATCTCGTTGCTATGAATCTAACGCAACTTGAATGGGCTAAAACAGAGTTAAAACGCAGAAGATATGGTTTAAACAAGATTTTCTTTATTAAAATAATAGATTAAATCTAATCACGAATTTTAAAAGTTGAAAACACATCTAACAGTAGTATGAACATGTAGATTATGAAATTACGAACCTAACGCAAGTTGAACGGATCAAATCGGAGTTAAAACAAAGAAGTTATGGCTAAAACAAAATCAGTGGCAAATCTGTAATTAACTGAAAATGTATTTTAGGTCTAAACCGATGATACTACGCTTTCCAAAGACGAAGATGTAATCCATGAAATACGCAATGGACCACGGGTTCTATTTTGAATTAACCTAGGGACTCTTTAGGAAATCTGCCAGGCGTAGGGCTACCTTTGCATTTGGGCCATCGGATTAGACTTGGACGCCCGGGATGGAAGTGGGCGGAGTAGGTGGCCGGCAGCGAGCTCTCATGCGGCGGCGCCATTGTCGGACCTCGCCGGTGACGTCAGCTTCGACGCTCCCGGTCACCACAGGGCACGGGAGAACTTCGGGGAGAAATAGAAGCTCGAGGCGAGCTCGATGGAGGGTTCGGGGGAAGCTGGATGTCACGGTGGTGGCCTCGGGCATGGTTGGGTGGAGTGGAGCTCGCAGCGGCGCGGCTTCGGGCACAGGCGGTGGCTCGGCGAAGGAGGCTACAACGCAGGAGCTTGGGGCTGGAGGCGGAGAGCTCGGGCATCCGATTTTAAGGGCTGGCTCGGCTTGGGGCGCACGCAAAACGGAGGGAGAAGCGGGGCGAGCACGGACTCCACAGCGGCATCGGAGTCCAGTTCGGGGACGACTGGAGGAAGAAGATGGGTTGCTGACAAGGCGGCCCCACTTGTCATCGGAAGAAAGGAGAAGAGGGCGCGGGGACTGGCTGGGCCTGGCCTTTGGCTGGGCCGATTGCTATGCTGGGCCGCGCGGAGGAAACTGAGGGAGGGAGCAAGCCTGCTAGGCCATCGGCCCAAGGGAGCGGGGCTGGTGGGAAGTGAAAACTAGCAGCAGGCCGGGCCAAAGAGCAGGCCGGCCGGGCCAAAATAGAGAGCAAGAGAGAGATTTTCTTTTCCTTCTTCTATTTCTTTTCTTAGTTCAAATCCAATTCAAATATGATCCTATGCAAACTCAAACATTACTCCCAATTTATTTTTCAATAAAAATGAGAAAATTTGGTAAGTTCTCAAAAATAAATTTTACAACCTTTTTAAATTCTTTTATTTCTAATTCTCTTTTCTTTTATTTCAAAGCCACTTTTAATTTTATTTGCAAAAGAAATTTAAACCATTTAAGATTTTCAATCAAACCCACTCAACCAAATAAACCAAATGCAAGGGCATGTATGCACGAACATGTTGCTAAACCTTATGATGAATTTTTAATTTAATGAAATTTTATTTTCCTATATTTTATGAGCACAAAAATTCACAAATAAATCATTTTATACCTATTTTCAAAAGAGGCAATTTTTGGGGTGTTACACCTAGGCCGCAACCTGGGCCTAGGCTGGGAAACCCCTTTCCCGCCTAGGCCTAAAGCCGGCCTGAGCTCTGCCGACCGTCGATCTCGATCCGACGGCCATGCACACCGATCGGGAGAACAAAAAGCACCCCCACTGCCGGCCTCCCCTAACCCTAGCATGATTCTTCTCCTCCTCCAACTCTCTTCTAGCGCGGAGCGGCGGCAGCCAGCCATGGTGACCGGCGGAAGATGGCGACACCGTAGTCGATCCCCTCGCCGGTGCGCGCGCTCACCATAGGGTGAGCGTGCCACCGTCGAGCGGTCTAGCGATGGCGCCCTGACCGGGCGCGCGCAGCGGCGAGGCGAGGCACCGACGAGCGGCGGCTCTGCTTCATCTTCCCGTGTAACAGCGGTAGCCCGCGCGCCAACGAGGAGTCATCGAGCGGCGGCTCGGGGAAGGTAAGCCCCGTCTACATTATCATCTAGGGTTAGGGTTTCAACCAAAATCAAAATTTGAATCACCTCCATCTCTTTTTTCCCCGATCTAGATCTACACTCTAGTGTAGGCAACTGATACTGTTGACGGTAGTTAACATTCATCATAAACCATCAACATAACTTGTATAAATGGCTAAAATAGATCACCAATGTAGTCTTAGGGGTTTAAACTGACAAATTTTATGAGTTTTGGTGAATCTGTGTTTCCAGCAAGATTTAATAAAAACTGCCAAGAAGGACCTATTCGTCAAAGAAAATTACGGAATTCTGCCACGTAAACAGCGTGGGAAGACTCTAGAAGACTTTAGAAGACGAATCACAGAAGCGGAGCCCATGCCCCTGACATGTGGGGCCAGTCGGCCCCACCTGTAGGCCGGCCAGCCTGTGGGCCCCCATGTCAGCCTCTCGTTACTATGTCGGTTCTCCCCCGCCTTAAGGAATGCATCTCCGCCGTTTATTCAAGTCAGTTTGATCCGAGGGCTTAGGATTGACGCGCCGGCCTATATATACATGCCTGCACCCCCCTTTAGGGCAGATGCCTCATTTGATCCTGAGAGCTGAGAAGCAAAAAACCCTAATTCATATGTCCATCAGGATCAGGGCTAGCAATCAAAATAAGATTAGTCCTCAATAGGATCTAGTCTTGTATTAGAGATAGAGAGATAGAGTGAGAGGGAAGAGTTTCAGAGGAGTCTCGGCCTATCGGTGCTCTCTCTATGGCTTGTACCCTAGCGAAATCAAGTTCTTCTTGAGCTTGCTTCTGAGATTTTTCTGATAATCGACTTCTAATTCAAGTAAGCATCTTGTTCATATTGTTCTTTAGGTTTGCGACTCTCTTTGAGTACTTTAATCCTTGTAGCTCCTAGGTTAAAGTAGTATTCGTAGTGTAGGCGTGGTGCTTAGACTCGGTTACTCGTGGATGTACCCTATTTTTTGGATCGGTGGTAGTTCACAAGGGTGACTCTTACAGCCTTGTTGAATCCTTTGTAGTCCATCTCCCATTAGTAGGCCTAGTAGTACCTTGTTGCTATAGGATACATACTCTACCTGAGTTTTCTCTAGTAATATCCCCAGAATTGAACAATAGAAGACAAAGCTTACCGAAGTTAGAACCAGAAGACCTTAGCAGTGTCCTCTACGCTCCTATTATCTTGCCTTGATTGTGAAGTTGGGATAAGTTAGATTTGGTTATTCTCACACACGTTTCCTCGAGTTTGATATAAAACTAGGTTCTCCCGGTGAAGTGCTACATAGGTATAATATCCGTGCGCTTGCGAATTATTCTGTGTGCATTAATTTATACCAACAGATACCATTGTTAGTTCCTTAGGATCGACTAGGAGTAGATCTAGGGGTGCCGACGTCACTAGAAATGGATAACAACGAGTTCTTACTAAAACATGAATTAGAGAGAGACTAGAGAAAGAGTGTAGAGGTAGCTGACCATCGGGCTTGGAGGAGGAGGAAGCCATGGCGACGGTGTAGTGCAGCCCGGATCGGTGGCGGCGCGATGAGGTCCAAAGAGTGGCGGTGCGGACGACAGCGAGTCGAGGAGGATGGCGGCGGCACTTCCCGCCGCTGCTGCGCTCCCTTAGATCGGTTAGGGTTTGTCGGTGGGTGCTTTAGCAAGACCGGTGAACCTCGTACCGTAAGCCACCGGCCCCCACCTCTTTATATAGCGCAGTGCGACGAGGGTCCATCAACCATGATTTGGTTGGGCGCCTTCGATCAGAGCACGGATCAAGGCCCAAGTTAGCTATTGGGCCGACTTGGTAGAGATCAACATGCCAGCAACGACCATGCAATCGAGCAGGTACTTCTCTATTGGATTAGCTCCAGAAGCAACCAAATGGCATCGGAAGAAATAAACCTGCACGGGCTGATCTAGAGGGCGAGCAGCTGTCGGTGCTTGACGGAGCAGGGCCGCAGCCGCCTGCATGCGCCGAGCTAGAGGGTCGCGCGACCTTCGGCGCTCGACGGAGTAGGGCCATGGCCGCCGCGGTGGAGTACTGTGGCAGCGAGTCTCTGGCCACGACGGCGAGCTCGGCCTTGTAGCCTTGCATGAGAGACAGAGAGGATAGAGGAGTGGCAGCACCAAAAGAGCGGATCGACCTTACAGCACCAAAAGAGTAGATCGCGGCAATATCGATGGCGACGGCGAAGGTGGCGAGCGGCGGCAAGGGGAAGGACCCGACTCGCATATGGCAATCTCGTGTACCTCCTGTGTTGCGGGCTTAGATGGGCCACCGTAACCTACCCGTATGGCCTGCTAGATGAGTTTTGTGAGCTTCACCGTTGGATGCTAACGGACGACACAGATACGATGACTGCAGAGAAGAGTTGATGTGCAGGACTGCAGAGACGTGTGTCACAGCCGCGTGCGTTGACCGAGGAAGTTGTGGCTATAGCCGTTCCCTTTGCCTATGTGCAACAACTACAGTGCCAAACGGTATTACAAGTACTTTAGCACTGGCACCAAGGGAGAGTGATATAACGAGCGTTCGTTGTTTAGAGCATGTACAATAGTATCCTATTTTTCCTCTTAAAAATATGTAGTTTTACAACTCTTAAAAAGGTATTGGGAGAAAAAAAGAAGGTCATCTCCAAGAGTTTTTAATAATCGTATTGAGAGAAAAAAAAGAAGGTCATCTCCCAGAGTTTCTAATAATCCACTCCTAAAATATAGAAAATAATTTTACATCAAGGATCTTATATTATTTCTAAATTATTGTAACCACTTTTATATATTCTTTATCTCTCATACATTTGCATCAGGAGTCATTTCCTACTCCTTATTCTTTTCCACACCCTTGCACCTTTAGATTGACCGACCGATATGCACGGAAAAGCAGTATCCGCGTGATGGAGGAGCCGCGCAAAGTTACACGGAACGGAGGTGGATTTTTCAAGTGCGTAAATTTTAGGAGGAAGTATTAGGAGATGTTGGAGAGGGATTTTTTCTTATCTTTCTAAAAATCAAGGATTAGGAAGGGATTTAGGGAACTCTTGGAGATGCTTTAGCCCCTGCAATATCAATCTTTGTCAAAAACAATTTCATTCCTTTTCACCGAACAAATTGTTGTACCTCTTATCAACTAAGCATGTCTCGGCAGGTTGGGTTCCTTGTGGTGGAACCTGTCCACCCATGTTCAGGTGCTCATATTTTTCCTAGATTTATTATAGAATTTAACGATGCTATTATTTCAGTGGTAGGCGATATACCGGTAGGCAACGAGGATCATATGGTGACTTTATCAATCTCAAGATTTACCGGTCCAATTTAATTTTTTGGAGATATTCATAGAGGTAGGATGTGCGTATAAGCTTTTACAGGGGTAAATGCACACTCGTGTATATTAGCGTCAGCATCTCTACTAGGTCTCACAAAGCTTTGTTTGAGCTCCATACTTTGTACCACCTATGAAAAAAGTCGTGAATGTTCTCTAGGATGTCGTATGCTTATTGATCATGCTCCACGCGTTCGATCAATCGGAACGCATATACTCTCATCGTCTATATATTTTCATCTCTATCTATCTACTCTATTCTTCCATATCCATAACTAAAAAGACTAAAGAGTGAACGTTATTTTGGTGCGATATTGTAACTTGGGGTCGTTGGTCTGCCTCCATCCGAACCCAATCGGCGCTTCGCTCGCCCACGCCCACGCCCACGTCTACGCCTGGTGGACTTAGCTTCAATCTCGTGTCGCGACTCGCGAGTTCCCTTACGCGCGCCTCCGCTCCATCTCCGCCTCGCGCACGCCGACGCCGAAACTGGTGGGCAAGGACCTGGTCGGGGGCGGGGCTCACTGCGGCATGGATGGCGGCCGGCCAGCCATACCACCATCGAGGTGATGAGGCCTCTGTCCACCCTCTTCCTATCATGCCTCCGGCCTCCCTCTTCCTCCTCTCGCACTCTTCCTCACAGGCATGCGGGGCGAAGACGCGGTGGTTGCAGCAGTTTAAGTCGAGGAGGGCGCTAGCGAAGTGCATGGAGGCAATCAACTACGAGGGCCACCACGCAGGAGGATGTGCTAGTCGTGCACAAGGAATAGGTGTGTCAGTACACTGCCCCCTCTCTGTCTGCGATTGTGCACTCTTGGTCAGTTGAGATATGCATGTAAGGTGTTTGATGAAATTCCCTGCTGCTGAGTGGAAATCTCTCGAATGCTTGGTTCAGTCAATAGGCTGGTGGTTCATTGTTTGTTCATGTCATAAATTGGTGTTGAAAATTCGAGCTTAGTAGGTTCAAGTCTCAGAACCAATCTCAATCATGTTGGTATCCTTTGCTAATGTCAATCTGGTTCAAACACATTAAAACACAGAGATCAACATATTTGTATGCATGTCATATGACCTCGTGGCATATAAGGAGTCCTTGTGTAAATTTCCATACTGGTCGAACTATGTAATATGCATGATCTGTACATCAATCAGGTGTTGTAAATTAACTAGGCCAAACTCATGAATGCAGCTAGATTTGTAACATTTTCATGGGGTGTTCTTTCTTCTTTTGTTATTGCTATTGCTCTTTAGGAGAGAATGAGGACAAGAATTTTCATATATGCAAGGAGTAATAAGCTTGCAATCAATATTGCGAGGAATAATAAGCTAGCAATCGATATTGCAATATCACTAGCAGATCAGGTATTGTACTACCATGGTCACTGATGCATATTTTTTTAATTTATTTCTTTGATTCTAGTGAAGAGTCTCTATGGATATCGGCAAATGTATTACTGGAACAACTCTCTGGGCAAATATTAGTTCATGCCATGTCGTCGGTTGATATATTGTTATTATCAATGAGATTGTGTGGCACATGATAAGGTTCTATGTAATCTTGTTCAGAATAAGAAAAAAATCAGTTAGTACATTTTTTTTCTTTGTGGTTTTGTCTTGGGTTAAAATTGGGATTTCTAGCACTGCTTCCATAATTTGCCACTTACAAGTATGAAAATAGTGTTGTTCAGGAAATAAACTTTATCCTCTAATTCTGATTTTATTGACTGTGTTGAAGGCATTCATTTTCCAGTTGGATTGTTGACATAGCCATTTCGTTGTAGGCTGTTTCAACCCTGACATGGGACCTAATGGTGCTGGCTGATGTGAACTACGAGGAGGAATTTGTGCCAGCGGACCACGGCTCCTATACAAGGGCAAGAAGATGGGATCCAGTGAGGAGGCATTCCGTGCTAGCGAGCCAATCAAGGTCATGCTCACCGTTGAGAAATGAGAACACCTCGCATAGGAAGAAGGTGTTGTTCAGGCACAAGCCCAAGAGCATCTGCACCAACAAGTGCTCAGGCTCAATCAAAACTTGCAATTGCATTATTAGGCATGGAGTTATGGATTAGGTATTATTCATTAAACCAAAAGGAATGTGCCCCGCTCATGCTCCACCTCGCGTAATACTCCTCCCCTTCTCTGAATCATTTGATCCGATTTGTCTTCTGGGGTCGGTATGTCCGCAATCATGAAATTAAAACTCTTCCGCTCTCGTTGTATCAAGTTATGCACCCACTTAAGGCAAAAATTACAATAGACAAAAGCACTCTAGTTATGCAAATAAACACTATGCTAGAGCACTGTATATGCTGAGTTTATTAAAGTTTATGATTAATTTTGAAACATGGACTTTCTATGAACAACACTTACTGATATACATAAGGTTTTTGCTAGCTATGGAGTCATGTGGTTTCAATCATGACCCTCCAAATGGTAATGCATTTCTTGTGAGAACTTGATTCCTGATTCCAAATACAACAACAACAACATAGCCTTTTAGTCCCAAGCAAGTTGGGGTAGGCTAGAGTTGAAACCCACTAAGAGCCACAAGTCACAGTTCAGGCACTTCAATAGCTGCTTCCAAGCACTCCTATTCATAGATCTCTAGGTATATCCCAAGCTTTTAAATCTCTTTCTATTGCCTCCCCCATGTCAATTTTGGTCTTCCTCTACCTCTCATCGTATTATTAGCTTGGCTTAGGACTCCACAATGCACTGGTGCCTCCGGAGGTCTCCTTCAGACATGGACAAACCACCTCAACCAATGTTGGACAAACTTTTCTTCAATTAGTGCTACCCCTAGGCGATCACGTATATCATCGTTCCGAACTTGGTCCATTCTTGTGTGACCACAAATCCATCGCAATATATGCATTTCTGCAACACTCAGTTGTTGAACATGTCGAATCTTTGTAGGCCAACATTCTACTCCATACAACATAGCCGGTCTAATCGCCGTTCTATAAAATTTGCCTTTTAGCTTTTGTGGTACCCTCTTGTCACAGAGAATGCCAGAAGTTTGTCGCCACTTGATCCACCCTGCTTTGATAGAAAGGACTGCCGATGAGATTGTAGGACAGAATGTAGCCACTTGCCCATTCACCGATTGGTTCACCATAGCTTGTCTCTGTCCTATCTGATATTGTATTTAATTTTTGACTGGTCATATGTATTGGATTCAATCTTAGTGAATTCTTTCCTATAAATCTTTCAGATGGTTTAATTTTTTATTTCTTCGCTTGAATTCAGTAACTATGTTGTTGAATCAGTTGACTATGGAAGTTCAATAATTGATGTGCATAGAAGTTTTGCATTTGATATACTCCAATTTCAAATATTTACTATTATTTTTATGTGCTGAAGCTACTTTTCTTTTTGTACTAGAGCCAAGAAACCTTGAGGATGCTGTGTTGCAAGTCTTTTTTTTCCTTAGGATTTTTTTCTAGATTTCTTTAGCAAGTCCTTTTCAGCGCATTATTTATGGATGTATAGTGTATTTATAAATCTAGCTGCTACTACATCATATCACAACAGTAACATGTCATTGTAAATTGTTTGGATAGGTCTCTGAGAACTTTGTTCCTGGGAGAATGTATAATTGCAGATAAAGGAAATTAGTGGCTCCATGAACACGCTGTCAACAATTGAGCTGCCCCTCGGCTGCCAAGCTCACTGCTATGTTGGGGCTCGAGACCTCCATGCCACGAGCGGCAAATACAACGATAGTGACAAGGGTGAGGGGCTGTTGACGATGACACTCAAGGCTCAACAACTCCTGAAAACTACATATTACTGGTGGACCCAGACACTAGTACAGAAACTGTCTTTACTCCCGGTTGGGAAACCCCTTCAGTCCCGGTTTCTCAACCGGGAGCACCAATCCGGGACTAAAGGGCCCCTCCTTTAGTCCCGGTTTCTCGCCCGGGACTAAAGGTGCACCTTTAGTTCCGGTTGGTAAGATCAACCGGGACTAAAGAGGCCTCCCGGCCTGGCCACGTGGGGCGGCCCTTTAGTCCCGGTTGGTATTACCAACCGGGACTAAAGGTTTCCTTTTTTTCTTTTTTTTGTTTCTATCTTCAATTGATGATTCGTTTTGGTTTTCGAAT
Organism: Miscanthus floridulus; assembly: GCF_019320115.1. Lineage (NCBI taxonomy): Eukaryota > Viridiplantae > Streptophyta > Magnoliopsida > Poales > Poaceae > Miscanthus > Miscanthus floridulus. The sequence goes on along the minus strand of NC_089595.1, from coordinate 1,914,358 downwards.
AGTTTTTCGAATATGCATTCTACGCTGCTAATAATATACGTATTCTACACGTTTATAATGTTCGAACATTTTGTACAAACTAAAGTATGAAACTAACGTATATATATTACATGCATATACATATATTGTACATTATTTTATGTACATATAATATGTATATATATATATATTACAAATAAAACTTGTATTGTATATTCTATCATATCCTTGGGATAACAAATTTACTCCATCTGGTTTGGCTTCAATGTTTTGTTGACGTCATTGTAGAACTCGCCGGCGGGGTTGAGGACCTGGTCATTAAGAAATCCTGCTATGGTCTCTTGAATTGCTTTCAGTTGGTCACGTCGTATGACTTTTTACTTCAACCATAGAGTCTTCAATAAAAGTTAAAGGAAAAGTATTAATATATATATATATATATATGTTGGTCACGTGATTACTTATATATATGAGCAATAAAAGAAATTGTAAATATATGAATATATTTATATAACGTACTTTGAGGTTCTCTTCAGGAGTTCTTTTTGAGTACGCCATGATGAACTCGCAAATATAGTATCCGCAGTAGTTGTTCCCCTGTTCTTGCCTCAGAACCCACTTTTACGAGAAAAAAGATCCGGTGAATTGAAAGCATGCATGGTGTTAATTGAATTATATATATATAAATGTAGCTAGTACTTACTTTGTGTGCGATTACATCCAGTGGCGCTTTGCAATGTTTCATGTGGTGTTCCTCAATGAAACTTTTCCAAACACTGCGCCCAATAAAATAAAAAAATAATTTGGCCTTTAATAATTGTTGCAGTTAAGAGATCGGGGTATATATAGTTGCTAGAGAGACCAAATTACCCTTGGATAATATCTATCATGTCTTGGTACTCTATTTGCTCTTTTCTTAACGAGTCTAAGATGCTCAACCGACTATTGGCCATATCGATGACCATCAATATCCAGTGATTGCTGAATATGTTTTTATACACAAATATGACATTAACTAAAGTCAACATATGTATATATGAGAGATAGCTTAGCTAGTAAGCAAATAATTGAACAAATGTCCATATGATCGACATTAATTATTTAACACTGACTTGAAGTTGTAGGGGAATAGTATGTCATTGTTTTGTTGGTTCACTAAGAACCTCATGAGATTTTTCTCGAGTTCAGCTTTCCATCCAGGCGGGGGATCAGGGTGTTTGAATACGACATTTGGATCAACGAAACCAGCATCATTATCCTGTCTCTTTCTGAGTTCTGTCATCTCATATCTGCATATATAAAAATATAGTGTGAGGATATATAATTTATATATATACATGTAGCTTTATATATATACACTTTAATAGTAGAAAATAATCACACTTATAGACAATAGTAGCTAATGAGACTTTTGTCGAGAGAGTCCAGGTGGCATAGTTGGTGTAATTCTCCAAACTCGACATATATAACGTCATCGCCACGGAAGTAATGTTGGTTTCTAATTCTGACAGAAACAAAGTTCTCTCCCCATTTACACGCCGCCATGTACCACTTGTTTAGCAGGTACATTTGCGTACCCAGTTCACCTAAGGCCTCAGGGTTGTATGGACTCTTTCCATGTTCAAATTTCTTCCAAGGATCCACTTTCGGAGCCGATGGTCCTTCAGCGACACTTGGGCAAGGTCCAAACCTGTATCCTCGTAAAACCGAACCAGTTCCTCAAAATCGACGTCCGGTAAGTCTAAGTTTGAACCATATTCATTACGAATGACAAGAGGGGGGACTGATTGTTGCGATTGTTGTCCGAGTTGTGCAACACCTTTCCCTCTCTTCAGTTTTGTAGACATGTCCTTGACATAGAACACCTTATTCACATCCTTGGCAAGGACAAACGGTTCGTCTTTATACCCAATATTGTTGAGGTCCACGGTTGTCATTCCATACTGGTTGTCGACTGCTACCCCGCCTCTAGTCGCCTTTACCCATTGGCACTTGAACAAAGGTACCTTAAAAGTAGGTGCATAGTTTAGTTCCCATATCTCCTCTATGCGACCATAATATGTTTGCTTATTTCCATTAGGGTCGGTGGCATCTATGCGGACACCACTATTTTGGTTGGTGCTCCTTTTATCTTGGGCTACTATGTTAAATGTATTCCCATTTATCTCGTACCCTTTGTATGTGAGGATATGCCACGATGGCTGCCTAGCCAACAAATACAGTTGCTCATCAATACTCTCATCACCCTGACATTCTTTTCGCAACCAGTCGCTGAAAGTTTCCATGTGCTGACGCGTAATCCAACCTTCAGACTTCCCTAGAAACTCGGATCAGAGCAACTCTTTATGTGTCTCGATATACAAATCCACTAAGGAGGAGTTTTGCAGAACTGTGTAGTGTGCTTTATTAAAATAATTGTCCTGCATACCAATATATGTTTTCTTCCCTAGTGTCCCCTTTCCACTTAGTCTCCCCTCGTGTCGCGATTTAGGAACACCAATCGGATCAAGGTCGGGAATAAAGTCAACACAAAACTCAATGACCTCCTATGTTCCATAGCCCTTGGCGATGCTTCCTTCTAGCCGAGCATGGTTGTGAACATATTTCTTTAGGACTCCCATGAACCTCTCAAAGGGGAACATGTTGTGCAGGAACACAGGACCGAGAATGCTAATCTCCCTGACCAGGTGAACTAGGAGGTGTGTCATGATATTAAAGAAGGAAGGAGGGAACACCAACTCAAAGCTGACAAGACATTGAACCACATCATTCTGTAGTTTAGCTAGATCCATTGGATCGATTGCCTTCTAAGAAATTGCATTGAGGAATGCACATAGCTTCACGGTGGCTAGACGTACATTTGGAGGTACAATTCCTCTTAATGCAACTGGAAGTAATTGCGTCATGAGCACGTGGTAGTCATGGGACTTTAAGTTTAGGAATTTCTTCTCTGGCACATTTATTATACCCTTTATATTCAAGGAGAATCCAGATGGTACCTTGATGCTTGCTAGGCATTCAAACATGCTTTCCTTCTCTTCTTTGCTAAGAGTGTAGCTGGCAGGACTTAAGTAATGGCGTCCATCATCTGTCTTCTCTGGATGTAGGTTGTCTCGTTCTTTCAAACACCTCAGGTCCTGTCATGCTTCAAGTGTGTCCTTAGGCTTCCCATACACACCCATAAAGCCTAGCAGGTTCACACAAAGATTCTTCATCAGGTGCATCACGTTGATCGCGCCATGGACCTCTAGGACTTGCCAATAGGGTAGCTCCCAAAATATAGACTTCTTCCACATGGGTGCATGACCGTCGGCGTCGTTCGGAATAGGTTCGCTGCCATGTGCCTTTCCAAATACTACGTTCACATCCCTGACCATATTTAGTACATCCTCACCAGTTCGATTGCCCGGCTTGATCTGGTGGTCTGCCTTACCTTTAAAATGCTTGCCTTTCTTTCTTAGGGGGTGATTCGCAGGAAGAAATCGACGATGGCCAAGGTACACGACCTTTTGCCATTTTTTCAAGAATATACCTTTAATGTCATCGAAATAGTGCATGCATGCATTATATCCTTTGTTTGATTGTCCTGAAAGATTACTTAGAGCAGGCCAATCATTGATTGTTACGAACAACAATGCTCGCGGGTCAAAGTGCTCCTGTTTGTGCTCATCCCACACACATATACCTGGTCTGTTCCACAAAAGTAGAAGTTCTTCAACTAGTGGCCTCAGGCACACATCGATGTCGTTGCCAGGTTGCCTTGGGCCTTGGATGAGCACTGGCATCATAATAAACTTACGCTTCATGCATAACCAGGGAGGAAGGTTGTAGATACATAGAGTAACAGGCCAAGTGCTATGACTACTGCTCTGCTCCCCAAAAGGATTCATACCATCCGTATTTAAAGCAAACCTTAAGTTTCTTGCATCATTTGCAAACTCCGGGAATTCTCTATCAATTGCTCTCCACTGGGACCCATCAGTAGGGTGTCTCAACATATTGTCTACCTTACGGTCTTCTTTGTGCCATCGCAATAACTTTGCATGGTCTTTGTTTCTGAACAGACGTTTCAAGCGTGGTATTATAGGAGCATACCACATAATCTTGGCAGGGATTTTCTTCGTGGGACGTTTGCCCTCAACATCACCAGGGTCATCTCGCCTGATCTTATACCGCGATGCATGACATACCAGGCATGCATCTAACTTCTCGTACTCCTCGCCACGGTAGAGGATGCAGTCATTAGGACATGCATGTATCTTCTGGATTTCTAATCCCAAAGGGCAGACTACCTGTTTTGCTTCGTACGTAGTGACGGACAATTCGTTATCCTTCGGAAGCATCTTCTTTTAGATTTTCAGTAACTCCCTAAATCCTTTGTCAGATACACCATTCTTTGCCTTCCATTGCAGCAATTCCAGTGTGGTACCCAACTTTTTCTGACCCGCATCACAAGTTGGGTATAGCAATTTCTTGTGATCCTCTAGCATGCGCTCGAACTTGATATTCTCCTTTTCACTTTCGCATTCTCTTTGTGCGTCACGAATGGCCTGACCAAGATCATCAGCGGGCTCATCTTCTGCCACTACCTCTTCTTCAGCTTCCCCCATTGCAGTATCATTGAAGGCACCATATTCAGTAATAATGTCATCATCGTCCCATTGTTCTTCTTCACCTTCTTCCATTACAACCCCGGTTTCTCCATGCTTCATCCAATAAATATAGTTTGGCATGAAACTCGACTTCAACAAATGTGAATGAAGACTCCTTGAGCTAGCATATTCCTTCAAATTCTTCCATATGGCACATGGGCAGCACATGAAACCATCGCGTTTGTTTGCCTCGGCCACACGTAAGAAAGAATGCACGCCCTCAATGAACTCTTGGGAGCGGCGATCAGCATTGTACATCCGGCTCATCTGCATTACAAGACATGCATACCATATTAAAACCTAGAACATAATTAGTTAATTATACGACATGCATGCTACCACACAAGGTATTAATTTATGAAAGTCTCGCTACAATGTAGACAATCCCAACTACCACTAAAAAACTAAAGCTAAAATGCACTTCAGCAGCATAAGGATTTCGCGACCAATCCCGACTAAAACAGACAGATCATGCGTTTGTTCAACATCTATGGGCTTCTTTCGCAGGATCACTGCCTCATCAGCCGCCGTAGCCGCCTGTGCAAGAGAGTTTTGCACGTGTTCAACATACTCTTCCTCCCAGTACCAGCCTGAACATCCAGTGCCATCCCACTGAAATTAAAACAAAAAATTAAAACTTTAATCACAATCATCATGAAAATAAGTATAAATTAACCATAATCATCAAATGCGACAAAATAACTCACATTGCGATCTGGACACTTGTAGAAGATACGGCCCTTGTTGGGACACTCCTTCCTCGCCCGGTACTCTATCACAATCTTCTCCTCACACTTGCCGCATGCAATGAGAGGAAGGTCCGGCCTCAGTCGCTTTGGAACCCGATGAGAGGCCGAGGACCCGGAAGCAGTTCCCATCTACTCTCTATACTCATTTTTAATATAATATAAATTTCTCATTTTATAAACAAATAAAATTAAAAAAACTCTAAAATTCTCTATATCTCTAAACCATGAAGTGTGCTATGCATGCTAGAAATGAAAACTCAATACTAGTTTTGAATAACTACTTTAACCTTCCTTCATCCAAATACACAAACTTTAAAGTGATTTTGAGCTTAAATGGCTTACAAATAAAAAAAATCTACCATAAAAAACCACATATATCTAGTCCACAAAATAAAATAAGCTACTGATGAAACATGAGAGTATAAAGTTGGTAACCTTTAGAACCGAAGAATCGATGGAGGAATGGAAGAAATCTTGTGATACACCGGTGATGAGGAAGAAGAGAGGCCGGCGATGAAGCAAGAACACTGAGCTCGAAGTGGCTCGGGCTCAGGGAGGAACAAGGGCTATATAGGAGGGGACCTTTAGTCCCGGTTGGAGACAGAAACCGGGACTAAAGGTCCCTTTCTAGTCCCGGACGAAGCCTCCAGCCGGGAGTAGACTTTTACTCCCGGTTGGAGGGACCAACCGGGAGTAAAAGTTAACCTTTAGTCCCGGTTGGTAGCTCCAACCGGGACTAAAGGTCCCCTGCAGCAAAAGCCTGCCGCAGTAGCCGTTGGACAGGGACCTTTAGTACCGGTTAGAGCTACAAACCGGGACTAAAGGTCTCTCTAGTCCCGGGCGCGAAAAATACCGGGACTAAAGCCAAATTTCGAGCTAGATCAAAGGTCGTTTCTGTACTAGTGAGACCTGTGCAACCTCATTAAAATAAAATGTAGTTTAACACTTTTTAATGTTGCACTAGGTATGAAACTCATTCAACATGGCAAATTGAGTAAACATAAATATTTTGAGCTGCACCAATGCTTATTGTAGAAGGTCATTATGACCGAAACATCTGTCTTACTATCAGATAGAAGCTTGAAATTTGTAGACCGTAAATGTTTTCGCCTCTTTATTTGTTTTCGGATGTTTTATGGATTAATCATTTGTGCATGTTCTAAAATTTGCTTGCGACTGCAGTTGGGGAACTGCTTAGTGCAATTATTTGTTTCAAGTGCATTACTATGAGTCGTCTAGAATAATCATCAGGTTTCCTATTGAATAATGTTTTCTCTGAAGTTTGCAGATTAGACTGAGCGGTGGTTGAAGCAAACCATAGCTATGTCATTGCCTAATCTCTGGCCTTAAATTATATCTGACTTTGCATGAGATGGCCAAAGAATGCAAAATGATTTGGTTATCTAGCTATTGGCTTATGACGGAAATTTTAGGATAATTTCAATCTACAGGATGAAAACATTGTCTTAAGTGTACAGAGCATATAGTCGTAATTATAAGGAATATAGTTGAACTAGATTGTTTTGATTTCTTGTTAAGACTAAAATTATACTATAATTATTCGTGCTTTTATGAAAAATAATATAATAGTGTTGGTGTTTGATGACCGGTAACTCGTCACGGGGTTACCCGGAACGATGTTCGAAGGGCTTCGGCGTACGCAGAACTCGACAGTAAACGCAAAGAGACGAACGATTTATATTGGTTTGGGCCCTCTTGTCGAGTAATAGCCTTTACGTCCAGTCGTCGGTAGCCTTTTGCGTTGGATTGATTGTATGATTGTTAGTCGTGGCCTGTCGATCTAGGAAGCCTTGACCTCCTTTATATATCTCAGGAGGCAAGTCTCCTAGTCGGTTATAATGTAAGAGTCCTAGTAGGATTACAGGATAGCAATGTTACTAAAATTACATGTGGGGAATTTCAAGTCGGACAAGATCTTCTCCCTTCCTTGGAGGTACCAGGGACTATGTCCCACAAGCCTCCGAGCATTGTATGGTTGATCTTGGAAGCCTTCTTGTTCCTCCGGGTCTTGCCGAGTAAAAACAAGCTTCGTCCGAGTGCTTTCTGAGAGAAACCATAAAGTGTTCTTGAAGTCAATATGCGTCATCGCTAGGTGAAGCATATATGCTTAGCCCCCGAGCCTCTTGCTGTTTGGAACAAAGAGTTGGAGGGTCTTGTCTGCAATTCTTTTTCGAAGAAATTTGAATGCATCCTCTGAGGGTATATATCCCGCAGCCCCCGAGCCTACAATCCGACTACTCGGTAGTCGATTATAGGATCTTGTAGACGTTCTCAAGGGTGCAGGCGAGTAAACCCCTTGAAGATAATGATCAATGGCCGCTTGTCTCCGAGTGGTTGGAATCTTGTAAATTTGGTCTTCCATCTTGAATTCGAGCCCCGGGCGTAGTCAGAGCGATACCGACTAAGCCGAGGCAATGGCCAAGCCCCCTAGCTTAGTGCCGACTAAGTCGTGGAGGCGGAGATGCCTGATCAGAGTGACGGAAGTAGCCAGTGCGGTGGCCAAGTAAGGTAGCTCTCATGAGCATACCTCACCCAGCGGCGTGGTGAAAATCTGGTCTCCTGCAAGGTAAACATAGAAATATGTTGTAATTAATATATAGGATATCAAGTCGGGAGCGGATCCCAGTATTATGAAATGCATGTAAAAAAATTTCGCGTCTTGTTCTTGCTAGGCTGTGTAAATTCCCTGAGTAGTTGACCCGTTATGTGTAAGCACTTGAATCTCTGGCGTATGATCGTGAGGTTCATGAACGTAACCATGTGAGTCGTGCGAGTAATCAAGCGTCACAAATGTGAGTTCTTACTACCCAAGTATTTTTACAACCATTAAGAGGGAAGACTAGAGCAGTAAAAAGAAAATGCGCGCGGAGCGCATGTTATACACTTGTTAGGTGTAGTTTCGACTACAAGCGTGGAGCTGTATGAATAGTCAAAACGCAACTAAGGTATGGCTCCGGAGGCACATGTATAATATCTGGAGATATAAAAATTAAAAATTTAAAGCGTGACTTAGCTTGATTGATGGCCGAGTAGAAGAATCAGCGTGCGATCCTGATGTTCGGGCTAGGGAGCTCCGAGCATTAGCTTAACCTTTGTGGCCCAGTAGTCGGACAGTGCAGCCGAGTAGTCGGACACCGTAGCCGAGTAGTCGGTTGTTGGTACGTCGAGCACTCGGAACCTGTCCCGACTATGTCCCACAAATAGTGATGATTGGTGTAACATATGGACGTTGGTATTTAATTTAACAATATTGTTATCTTATTATGTGATCCGTGTGTTTTTAGTCAAAAAATTTAGTTATCACATAGTAACTTACAAGCACGCTACCTAGTCTAATATTAAAGAGCTAACAGTTTTCTTTGGACCTGCTCTACTTATTTCTTTTTTTTTATAATTCGACGGAGCGGGAAAGGGTCCCCACCTGATTCATTGCATTAGGTAGCCCTGGGGCTGGATGAGTCTAAAGTACATGAAAGGATTGCAGCAAGCACAAACTCAAACACAAACACACGCTCTAGTTGTGACATTGAGTTTGCAATCAGATTGCACCAAAGTTCTCTATATCTAAAATATAATGTCCCTGCATTCTCTTTGTCTTATATATAATGCAAACTCATGACCCGTGTCCATATAAGTTAGAATGACTCGTTTCTAGTCATAACATGGAATCCGGTTCCAAAATATACTACGTCCCGTTGCAGCTCGAGCATGTTTGCTAGTAGAATAGTAATTCAAGACATACCAACTCACGGTCCCTGGCGCATATGAATCCTCCGTTGCAGTGGTGGACCTAGCGCTACTAGGGCCACTAGGGCTATATATGGCCCTAGCCTTAGTCCTTAATTGTAGTGAAAAAGTTATCATTTTTTCTATAGCCAAGCTCAATTAGCACAGTGAGCCCAGTCTTTGGCCAATCCTGGGTCGGCCCCTGCTCCGTGCGTCCGGCGATCCCTCACGTGCACGTACCCGACGGCACAGGGCACCCGGACGGCCCGGACATATGCCCAAATCCCATGGTCTTGTTCCTGTGAATCGACCACGTCTCCGTGCCGACAAGGCGCTCTCTCCGGGTGCTGCATGCATGCCTGAGCGCGTGGCCGGCCGCCGGGCCATATACCGAGAGCTCATGTGCCGTAGGGGATCGGCAAGTGCGCCGTGGACGCTAGCTAGCTAGCCTGCTGGCTGCTTCGTACTCAGCATGCAGATCGAGATATATATAGCGCGATCGAAGGCCGACCTGCATGCATGCATGCGCTAGCTAGGGCCGGCCGCGGCTGGGGGTTGTTTCCGCTGCTGCGCCTGCCGGAGTCGTCGTCGTTGCCACACCCACGCTAGCTATCGCATCCGTCGTGGCGCGGCCGCCGACCCGCGCCCCATGTGACGGTGTCACTAGCTAGCTAGCTACGCGTGTGAACAGTGAGCGGGACCACCAGGACGTTGTTTTTCTTTTGGCACGCCCCGCCCTGTCGAGATCCATGCATACGACGGTGATAGGCCAGAGGATATAGCGGATATTCCCGGCCGTCGATCCGTGCCATGCGCCAGATATGCATACACCAGTGGCCAGTGCCACACTGGGACGCCCGTGATATGAAGGTAGATGGTGCATAGCTACGGAAGCTACTTTTTGGGTTCGGGCCTATTTTCAAAAATGGGGGCGGAGCTTCTGATATGGCGAGGTACGACGACGCGCAGATAGCCCCTTCAAATACGACGGTGGCCAGTCGCTCGTTCCTTCTCGGCATCCGCACAAACGAACAGACTCGCTGAGAGAAATCGAATGGCAGTTGGAGAAAGCAGAGGATATATATTAGGCTTAGCGGTACTTTAGCCGGTTCATCTTCATCTTCATTTATTCAATTGGATTAAGTCCAGTTTTGCCCCCTTAACTATTGTGTCGGTCTAATTTTAACCCTCAACTTCAAAACCGTATATTACCGGTATCCCAACTGTCAAAACCGTTCACTTTTAGTACCTGGGCGGGGGGCAATGCTGTTTTGACCGACGTTGAGCGGTTTTGACACGCAACCTCCATCTCAGTGACATGTGGGGCCCACGCGTCATCGACTTAATCCCTCCCTCTCCATCCTCACGGCCACGGCGCTCTTGGACGTCGACGAGGAAGGCGGCCGCGGCGCCGACCGCGGCAGCACACGTGCGGTCCGCGAGCTCGCCGTGGCACCCGGCGATCACGCGCCTCCACGATGGGATTGCTGTGGGGCCCATGATGGGATTGCTCCTGCGATGGGATTTCTCGCCGCCGATTACCCTTCCGCGTTCGTCGCTGTCGCGCAGGAAACGAGCAGGACGCCGCTGCCGTCGCCTAGGCAGCAGGCCGCGCCGCCGTCGCGTTTGCCGTTGCGAAGGCCGCCATCACGCGAGTCGCCGCTGTCGTGCCTCCGCGGCCGCGATGGTTGTGCCTCCGCGCCGCGTAGGCTGCGGATCCGCGCCGGTCGTGCCTTCGCGCCCGAGATGGTCGCGCCTCCACGCCCACGCAGGCCGCGCTTCCACCTAACCGCGCTCGTCGTTGGCCCATCGCCTCACTGATGACCAGCGGCCTCCGCACAGCAAACACATCACCACCCTCAGCAAACGCCATCGCCATCGCTTGCTCCCCCATCTCTCCTCCGCCTTCGCGCGCGCCGGCTCATCGCCGCCGCGTTGTTCCAGGACCAGAAGCCGAAGGAGCCAGCAAGCAAGGGAGGCGATGACAAGGAGGCGTACGGCGAGGTGGACCGCATCGTCTCCAGCCGCACCGTCAGCAGCCCGGTGTTCGCGGAGGATGGCTCGGCCACCGCCGCCGTCACCATGGAGTACCTAGTGGAGTGGAAGGACGGGCACGAGCCGTCGTGGGTGCGCGCGGAGGCCATAGCGGCGGATGTCGTGGCTGAGTACGAGACGTTGTGGTGGACGGCAGCCAAGGAGGTGGACACGGAGACGCTGGCGGCGCTGCTCGTGGACGAGACGCTGCGGCAGGACCCCGACGCGAAGGACGTGCAGGGGCCCAGGGGCGTGAGGACGGAGAGGGAGGGGTTGAGTCGATGACGTGTGGGCCACACCTGTCACTGAGATGGAGGTTGCGTGTCAAAACCGCTCCACGTTGGACAAAACAGCCTCACCCACGCCCATGTGCTAAAAGTGAACGATTTGGACAATTAGGGTACCGGTATTTGACGGTTTTGTAGTGGAGGGTTAAAATTAGACCAATACAATAGTTGAGGGGCCAAAAGTGAATTAATTTAGGAATTAAGATTAAGATGAATGATAAAAGTATAGATGGATCGGGGATGGTTGGGGATGGCCAATGCCAAACTAATAAAAAGTGCATATTACAATTAGAAACATTTTATATGGCATGTGTACACTACTACTTTCTTTAAAAAGATATGATTTATGCGCTATATTGTCAACTTCGCCACACCTTAATTTTATTTCTTCCTCCGCCACCTGTCTGAAAATAGGCTAGGAGGTGTAAATAGACGTACAGATCGATTATTTTCGGACTGTCTCCCAAAATGGATCTACCGCTTTAGTATTTTAGGGAATAGGGCCAATTTAGGCTGCCTCTCCCGTCAGGGCGTCCGATCGTCCGGACCATCCGGACCAGTCGTGTTCGTGGGCCGCGGCACCAGCCCAACGGCCCAACAGCGTGTCCAACCTTATCCTACGGTCTTCATTATCTAGAGGGAAGGATAAGGTTCTCTCTACTGCACGTGACCGAGGCCGTGGGGCCACAGCCCACCGCAGCGGTGCCGATATGCCATTCCCATGCATCCCGATAACGGCCGTGACGCCCTGCCCCATTCTGACGGCAGCGCTCCCTCTCCTTCTCCTTCGGCGACGCTTCCTCCTCGCATATGGATTCTGCCACGATTCCCTCCCTTCCTCCTCAATGGTGGCGGTGGCAGCAAACCGCCTCCCCTCTCCCACCGATGGTGGCGGCGGCAGGCACCCTCCCCCACACGAATCTAGATCCAGTTCTCATGGCGCCTCAAGGGGCCTATGGCGGGGCGCGGAGTGCGGCTGTGATGCACTCGATGGCATCGCCCCCCCCCCCCCAAGCCGGTCGCTCCATGCCACCTGCGAGCTATACACTGATGAACTTCAAATGCCGATGAACCTCCATTTCTCCCAAGTAGCAAAGAGATGTTGCGCCGAAAGCGCATGTTGCAAGTATACATTTCAAATATTTCAGATGTTTCAGAGGTACGTTGCAATTGTTTCATGCGGATGTTGCAAAATCATATCGAGATGTTACATATGTTGTAATAGTTGTACATGTATGTTGCAATCTTCTGTTCCCTATGTTTCATCTGTTTTTTTAGACATATGTTGCAAGTGTGTTTATTTGGATGTTGCATACGTTTCACACATATGCTGCAAGAGTTTTATGTGGATGTTGCGTATATTTTGCGTTTTGCAATGTTTTTTCAAGTGCTTTTGTAAGTGTTTCAAAAATATGTTTTAAGTGTTTCGTCTGTCTTCTGACGTATGTTGTAAATGTTGCATCTTGATATTTCAAAAGTAGATCGGGTGTTGCATATAGGGACGCACGTGGGAAGCGGAGGGGGCACGAGCGGTCCCCGCACACAGTCTAGTAGCGCGGGAGACGTCCAGGGGCACGCTGGCGGAGACGTGCTGGCGCGAGGGAGTGCGGCGCGCGGGAGACAGAGTGCAGCGCGGACGTCCGTCCGGACATCTGTGCGCTAGCACTTCCTTGTAAATAAATGGGACTACCTTCTAAAATTAATTTTGTACTAGTGACGTTATAAAAAAATCCCTCCAAAATAATGCACCAGGTGATCAGAAAATGCACATGCGGATCATTGTTTTTTTTCTCTTGAAGATTCACATGCTGATCATCGTTGTCACCAGATCATCTCCTGTGATCGGCACACGGCCGATATATGGTCTTGGGCCATTATGCTGCGACCCATTCGCCTCCTGCCGTCCTACGTACTTCTTGTTGGGCTTTGATCATTCTCATCCTTTGCCGCTGTGTCTCAACAGAGCTCCGCACAAACGTCCACCATTTCAGAAGCATCCCAGTGTCGCTCCTTCCCGCCATCCGGCTGACCCTTGGTATGTGAAAGGAAAGGAGGGAAGCATTTTGACAGGTCGTGCAAGCTGTAAGGTCTCGTTTTTAGTTCCAAAAATCGGTGGTGGTCCTTGTGGGATCTTTGGGATACAGCTCCGTTGCACAAAAAAGTAGGGACCTGACGATGATCCACAGCTAAGGAAACCCTTGAAACAAGATGGTCGGTTCCAGCTGACGATGCCGTCCATGAAAATGTACATACACTCGTACACTCCTATCAGTATTCATGAAACCGAAGCGTTGTTTATTTTATGGACCTCAGCTGTTACATCGATGCAAGATATGCCTGAGACTAGAAAGAAAGGGATGTAGTAGCAACAACCACAAAGGCGAGCTTAGCTTCACCTTTTGGAAGCACTGCACTTTCGTTTTTCTGCTATCACGGTCGCTAGCTGCGTCTGGCCACCAAGATCTTGTTGATATATATGGATGGCATGATGGGGAGATTGTAGAGTAGCACGATGATTCTTTGTATGCCCACTCATACACCGTATCAAAATTGAACGCTTCCTTGGTGGAGATGAATTCGTAAGAGGCTAGCTGCATGGAACCGATTCCTCTACTTTCTAGCAGTCTTGAGGTGGGCATGCACGTAGTGGAAGATTGAAGGTTGTGTCACCGTGTGGGATGACTGCAAGCGATGTGAAACAAATTTTGATGACGTGGCAGCATGAGGAGTTAGAGAAATACTGTTTCGTAGATCAATTGAAATAGATGCCACTACTATGACATTGATTTTTGGAGATGGGCAAAAAACATTTTCAAATACGCACTACTGGATTCAGGTTCTTTGCCGAGTGCCTGAGGCACTCGGCAAAGGCTATATTGCACTCGGCAAAGCCTTTGCCGAGTGCGGCACTCCGCAAAGCACACACAGCAAAAAATTGATCGGCAAAGCACTCTTTGCCGAGTGTATTTTATCGGGCACTCGGCAAAGGCTTTGCCGAGTGCCCCGGAAACACTCGGCAAAGAAAAGCGACCGTCACGGCGCCGGTCCCGTTGACGGTCACTTTGCCGAGTGTCAACCCTGCCGGCACTCGGCAAAGAATTTTTTAAATTTTTTTTAAAACTTTCTTTGCCGAGCGCCAACCCGTGAGGCACTCGGCAAAGAGCTTTTATTTTTTTTTTGAGAATTTTCTTTGCCGAGTGCCAACCCTCCATGCACTCGGCAAAGCTTTTTTATTTTTTTTAAAAAATTCTTTGCCGAGCGCCAACCCGGAAGGCACTCGGCAAAGAGCTTTTATTTTTTTTTTTTTGAAAATTTTCTTTGCCGAGTGCCAAACCTCCAGGCACTCGGCAAATATTTTTTTATTTTTTTTTTGAAAAATTCTTTGCCGAGCGTCAACCCGGAAGGTACTCGGCAAAGAGCTTTTATTTTTTTTGGAAATTTTCTTTGCCGAGTGCCACCACTCCAGGCACTCGGCAAAGATTTTTTTTTTTTTAACTCTTTGCCGAGTGCCAACACGGCAGGCACTCGGCAAAGTTTAAATTTTTTTTAAAATTTCTTTGCCGAGTGTTAGAGTCACAGCACTCGGCAAAGCTGGAAAATCTGTTTTCTGGTCGCCCATTTTGCCAGCTTTGCCGAGCGTTGTGACCATTGCGCTCGGCAAAGGGGTCCTTTGCCGAGTGCAACACTCGGCAAAGTGACCCAAAACGGCAAATATTTTTTTTTACATTCCATCATGACAAATACATTCATACAAACATATATCACATATATATCTCATCCATCACATATATATCTCATCCATCACATATATATCTCATCCATCGCATATATATCTCATCCATCGCATATATATCTCATCCATCCACACATCCATCCGTCCATATCACATCCATCACAATATATAATAATAAGTGCTCAAGTCCATCCAAATAAGTTTACAAGTCCATCAAAGTCCACAAGTGCATCACAAGTCCATCACCAAGTGAACAACAAATGTAAAAAATACAACATGCACTCATCTCGGCCACTGCGACTGTGGTGAAGGCCCAGATGCATCATTCGTAGGTGCATGAGGTGGATTATTCGAACCACCGTCAGATGGAGACTGCACAAAGGAGAAAAGATTGCATGTGAGACAAGATTATTTTGATAGCTAATCTAGGACGATAGAGGCCATACAAGCAAAGCACAAGTGAAAGTAAAAAACTTTGATACTCACAGGAGTAGCTGCAGCTGCAGGACGCGGAGGCGGAGGTGGAACCAACAGCCCAGGTGGCAGAGACAAGCCCATACGTTGCCCAAGCCCTTGTAGGAAATCCGTAATGTCCATCAGCCTCTGCGCCTGGGCCTGCCGCTCGGCCCGCTCGGCCTCCAACTGGGCCCCCAGCTCCTGACGTTCCTTCATTTCTTGTTCCAGCCGGGCCTGCAATATTTCACTTCAATGTTTCAGTAATGCAAAGCTAATTAGGGTGTGTAAAGATCAATGTATGACGAGTAAAACAGGAATAACCTCGAGTGCGTCGACCCGGTGCTGTGCAGCGGTCGGCCGTGTGCGAATGGCCGGGCTCTCACTCGTGCTCCGTGCTCGGATCTGGGAGAGAGAGGGAGTAGAGGCCGTGTCGATGACGCCGTCGCCAAGCCAGAACCGTCCATGCTTCTTGCCTTGCCCCGCCCTCATGACGGCCTCTCCATCGAAGTCCTGGGTGCTCGGATCGTGGTCTGCCCCATGGAGCGACCTCGCCACCTCAGTGTACTCACTGATGCGGGAGTGGACGCTCGGGTTCGTGTATGCCTCGGGCAGGTCCTCCAGGTTGAAGGAGACGTCGGACGTCGCCTTACCCTTGTGGGCCATACACCATGCCTGGAAGTCTGAGCAAGCCTGGCCACTATGTGACGCCGACTGCGAGAAAGACAGCACGATGATTAGAAATCAGACAGAACTGAGCGTAACAATAGATAAATCAATTCGCGTACCCATGCTTGTTTGTATCCGGCGAGGTTGCGGCTGTCTTGATGGTGTGCTGGACCTTGCATCAGTAAACGACAGTCCCGGGCATCCCTGTGCATCTTGGGGTACTCCTCCGTGAACCACCTGTCCACCATCATCGCCCAGCACTCGGGATACGCTTGGCACCACCAGGGAATCACCTACACGTCATCAAGTATTGGACATATAAGAAGATCAAATTAAACCAACTTAATCTCAAATCGAATCAATGTTGATGTTCTTCATTTACCTCAAGGTACTGCTCCCGGGTCAGCTGCATCTCTCTTGCATCTTTCTTGGTTTTCCTCTCTCCAAGCTTCGACCCGTAGTAGGTTACGATGGCCTGGATGCGCGCCTCGTGATGCATGTCAGTGACGAGTTTTTTACAGGCTTTGGTAGTCGCCTGCTCCGCCCTGGCCTCAAATCCCTCCTCGCATCTGTAATAAGTCTGCATACAAAAGCGATGTATCGATTCATTATTTCAAGAAAAGTCTAATGAATGCGACGTATTGAGCAATGTTGTGCAAGGGAGACTTACCCAAAACTCTGCCTTCACCCGCGCCGCCTTGTTGGGGTACTCCGCATCGGAGGCGACGACGTAGTGGTCAAACGAGTAGGCCGGCTCCGTCTTCGATGCGTACGTGACAATGCCGGGGAAGTGCTGCCTGCACAGAAGACCCAGGATGCCATTGACTAGCCGTGCGCTACCACCCGACACAACCACCCAGTTCCTGCACAAGTAATTAAGAAAAATTATTAGTTTTTTTCATCATATCATATGAAGTAGTGGTGATAACATATACAGTTACTTACTTTTGTCCTTCGGGGCGAATCACTGGGCGTTGGTGAGGAAGCGGAACCTGTGGGAGGCTCGCGGGACCTCGCAAGTAGACACTCGAAGAGGAGTTGGAGGAAGCGGAACCCATGCCTGCCGCCTCCCCCCCTCCTCCTCCTCCTCCACCTCCTCCTCCTCCTCCTCCTCCTCCGTCTGCCGAACCAACTCCTCGTCTGACTCGTCCACGGGCGCCACCTCCTCCTGCGGCTGGCGGTCCTCCTCACGTGGCGTGGGAGGAGACGGCCCCCTCCTGCGGCTAGCGGTCCTCCTCCTCCTGTTCGATCCCTCTGCCGCCCCCTCCGCCCCCTCCTGCGACCGGCGTGGTCTTTGGTAAATCGAGTTCACAGACCTATGACGGTCTTCCGCCATCTTTGCTCAATCACCTGCAATAAAAAAGAAAAACAAGATGTAATTAGAAATAGGTGCAAAAATAAATAAAACATAATTACAAAAAACATAGTATTACATGTATTAGAAATATATGCAAAAATGAACAAAACATAATTACAAAAAACATAGTATTACATGTATTAGAAATAATCTTCATGATTGAAATTAGCTGGATCATAGGTCTCGTCATCACTATCAACATTGTCCAACTCATCAACACTATCCGAAGGAGGAATGTTGTCTTCATTGTCATTGCCGAAATATAATCGCTCAAGCATTTGTATGTCCTTCAGATTTCGCACCTCGTCTCCAGCGTCCTCGTCATCATCCCTTTCATTATCTACTTCCATTCCTATCTCTTCGGTTAAGTCTATGTCAAACCTCCCTTGTAGCCCCTCTTCTTGATAGAACTCTCCATCATATGTGTTTGGGTTGAAGTTATAATCTTCATCGTTTGGGACAGGTAGTTTACCGTGTGGCGATACCTTGTGCACAATAGACCAACCCTTAAGATGCTCGGCGTCTTTGCACGCGTATGATGTATAATAAACCTGGACGGCCTGTTGAGCCACAATGTAGACATCTTTTCCTGGATAGACGGAATCCTATCGAATCTCGACTAGCCCAAGCTTAGGGGTTCGTCTCGTTACACCAGGATGAAACCAGTGGCATTTGAATATGACAGGAGTAAGAGGTTTGGAACCATAAAATGATAGTTCGTAGATTTCTTCAATTCTTCCATAATAGTCGAGTCCATCAGTGCCGGGCGTAACAACTCCGCTGTTTGTGGTTTATCGATTGGGCCGACTCTGCTCGTAGCTTGCTGTGTGAAAACGATATCCATTCACGTCATAACCGGTAAATGACTTGACCCTAATGGCACAGCCATTTGCAACCTGTCTTAACTCATCACTTATAGGCGCATCAGTTTGGGCTTTCTGTTTGAACCAACAAATGAAATCGGGGCTCCCTGGTCCCGCACCCCGTGAAAGAAGGGTATCATTTTCTTGCGGGGTAGGTTGCCTTGATCCATGCCAGGATTGACGAAGAAATTCCCTGTACCAACGAGAAACAAGGGGGTTGGACGACGAAACAAGGACATACAGCGAAATGAAACAAGTTCGTTTAGAACTTACCGAATGAACGGTTGCACCTCGACAAGGTTGGTCAACACATATAGCATGATACTACGCCACTCTTCATTTTTCAATTGCTTAGTGGTCGATGCACTTGCGCTTCCAAGTTGCCCTTGGAAAAGGCTGAGGTTCGATTCATTTTCGCCAGCATTATAACAAGGGGGTGGATTATGAACGTTAGGAAGTTTCTCAGTGTAGTATTTCTCTGTGAAGTTCGACACCTCCTCTAGAATGTATGCCTCTGCAATGGAAGCCTCAATTCTGGCTTTATTTCTACATTTTTTGCGAAGAGTCTTCAGACATCTCTCGATTGGATAGCACCAACGGTTCTGCACGGGCCCCCCCATCCGTGCCTCATATGGGAGGTGCACAATCAAATGCTGCATCGACAAGAAGCAGGCGGGTGGAAAGATCTTCTCTAACTTACAGAGCAACATGGGTGCCGCTTTTTCCAAGTCATCAATGACGGTCTGAGAGAGCTCCTTGGCACAAAGCTGGCGGAATAAGTAGCTCAACTCTGCCAGCACTTGCCAGACATGCTCTGGGACATAGCCTCGAACCATCGCCGGAAGAAGCCGCTCAATCCATATGTGGTAGTCATGACTCTTCATCCTGTTGACTCGCAGAGTGCCTAAGTTAACTCCCCTCTTTAGATTCGCTGCATACCCATCAGGGAACATTAGCTTCTTGATCCATTCAAGTACTTCCCTCCTTTGGTCCTTTTTCAAGACGAAATCAGCCTTAGGCCTTCTCCAGGTCTTGCCACGACTAGGAGGTTGCATCTCTTGATTTGGTCTATCGCACAATGTTGCCAGGTCTACTCTAGCCTTTGGGTTGTCCTTAGACTTTTCAGTGTCCATGAGTGTTGCCCAAAGTGCCTCGGCGACATTCTTTTCAGTGTGCATTACATCAATGTTATGTGGTAGAAGAAGGTCATCGAAATAGGGGAGCCTCGTCATGCCCGAGATATGAGTCCACATATGCTGCTCACCATATCCCACAAAACCACCTTCTTCATTGGGCACGAGAGCACCTATCTGAGCATGAACCTCGGCACCATTCATCATCCGCGGTGCAGGGTTTGTCACTTTGACGTCTTTCATAAAGTTCTTGATGTCTTGTCTGAATGGATGGTCAAGAGGTAGGAATTGACGATGTCTATCAAACGACGAATACTTGCCACCCTTCTGCAACCAAATAAACCTCACACCTTCCTTGCATATTGGGCATGGGAACTTCCCGTGAACACACCAGGCGCAGAATATCCCATACGCCAGGAAGTCATGTAGGGAGTAGTGGTACCAAACGTGCATTTTGAAGGTTGTCTTTGTAGCTCGATCGTATGTCCATACCCCTTCGTCCCAAGCACGGACCAATTCATCAAACACGGGCTCCATGAACACACCCATATTACTCCCTGGGTGTCTAGGAATTATCAACGACAAGAATATGTTATGTCGTTGAAAGGAGACACCAGGGGGGAGATTAAGGGGGATAACAAAGACGGGCCAACATGTGTATGGGGCAGCCATCATTCCATAAGGATTGAACCCATCTGTTGCCAACGCGACACGTACATTACGAGCCTCATCTGCTTTGTCACGATGTTTGTCATTAAAGCGGATCCAAGCTTCACCATCGGATGGATGTACCATCTTGTCAGGATTGTACCGTTTGCCATTTTTGTGCCATGTCATCTGTTTCGCGGATTCCTCGGTCATGTATAGCCGTTGGATCCTCGGTAGGAACGGAAGGTACCGTAGGATTTTCATGGGGATCGTAAGTTACCTCTTCTGGCCATCATCAGAGTCTACCTCCAGGTACCTGGAGGATTTACACTTTGGACAGAACTTTGCATGCTCGTGTTCTTTCCTAAATAGGAGGCACCCTTTCGGACAAGCATGTATCTGCTCATACGGCATCTTAAGTGCTCGAAGGAGTTTCTGTGACTCGTACATGCTCTTCGGCAGAATGTGGCCCTCCGGAAGCAAGGTGCCAATCACGGCCAACATCTTATCGAAGCCAGGTCGACTTAAGTTTAACTCGGACTTCAACCCCATTAAGCGTCCAATGGCATCCAGTTGAGACACCGTTGACCGATCGTGAAGGGGTTTCTGTGCCGAGTCCATCATATCGTAGAACGCATGTGCGGCTGCTTCCATCTCCTCCTTCTCACGTCCCTCATCGAACTATCCTTGGTGAAAGTCATCTAACATGTCTGCTACCCCGGCATCAGCATCAAAAGCCTCCACCCGTGGTCTCACCACCTCCTCTCTCATACGATGGGCTTCACCATGGTGGACCCACCGGGTGTAGTCCGGCGTAAATCCATTCTTCACAAGATGTTTACCCATTTCCACCTTGTTTACCCTTCTCCTGTTTTCACATTTGCTGCAGGGACACAAAACTAGGCAATGTCCTTTAGCAGCGTTGCCAAATGCACTGTTCAAGAAAGCATCGGTCTTGTTCATCCATTCCGTGGTGTAATCACTCTGACTTCTCCAGCCCGTGTACATCCACTGACGGCCATCCATCCTCTAACATATGTATCGGTGAGTAATGTAACCATTAATTGCATCTACATGGTGTTCCTACTGTCTAATAGGTGAGGATAGGTCCTAATCCCACCCGCAGATGTGTAGATGAGGTTAGTTTCCATGCTCTACTCCTATCCGAGACAGAATTTTGGCAGCACCTCCCTGCTGTTCTCCAGATACACGTCCTGCCAAAGAAGAGTGTGTATCCGGAGAACAACAGGGAGGTGATGCCGAAACTCTATCTCGGACTAGAGCAGAACATGGAAACTAACCCATCTACGCATCCGCGGGCTGTCCAAAAAGCGTGGATAATCCGAAATAGATACGGTCATAAATATGCAAAGATCTGCATACCTCCAACCGTATCTCTTTCGAACGGGAGACGCCTAACTGGGTTACGCGATCTACGACAATGATACGAAAAGAGGGGTTATACCTAGGGTGGCGACGGAGTCAGGCTAGCGGGGCCATGGCGGGTCGGTGCAGTGGCGAGACGACGCGGTGCAGGCAGACCGACACGGTGGCGAGAACTCCGACTCAACTTTGACGGGCTCTTCTCTACAAAAACGGAACAAAATACTGTTATTTACAAAAAAATTCGGTAGAACCTCCCCTGCACGGTGAGGTTTCCAAAACCTGCAAAAAACAACGGCACGATGGCCGACAAGCACATATGGCTCAACAGAAGCCATGTAGTTTGGATATCAATCCATGCAGAAGAATATATCCAAGTAGTACCACTACTTGTACTACTACTTTCACTATTGCTACTACTACTACCATTGGTTCTTCTACTACTACCACTATTGCTACAACTAATACCATTAGTTGTACTACTACTACTACCACTAATTCTACTACTAATACTACCACTAGTTGTACTAATACTACCACTAGTACAACTAATACTACTACAACTACCACTACCTCGACAATAATAAGTGAGAAGGCATACCTGACGGGCGACGGGGTAGGGGCGGGCGGCGTCGGGATCGGGCGGAGTCGGGGACGGGGTCGAGCACGGATGGCGTCGGGGCGGGTGGTCCACGGGGCGCGGCCGGGGCACAGGGCCGGCCGGGGTCAGGGCGGCGCGGCTAGGGGAAGGGCCAGCCGGGGGCACGGCGCGGCCTGGCGCGCGGGCAGCGGGCGGCGCGGCTGGGGGAAGGGCCGGCCGGGGGCACGGCGCGGCCGGCGGCAGGGCGCGAAGGCAGCGGGCGGCGCTGGCCGGGGGCAGGGCCGGCCGAGGGCACGGCGCGCGGGCGGCCGCGCGTGGGCAGCGAGGCAAGGCGGCGCGGGCGGCCGGCGCGCGCGGGCGTGCGGCAACGCGGCGTCCGGCGATGCGGGCGCGCAGGCTCGCTGTCCGCGGTCGCGGCGCCGGCGCGCGGCGGGGCTCGCGTCGGCCTGCTGCTCGGCGCCCGGGTCTTGCTCGCGGTCGGCGTCTGCGAGCGCGCGCTGGGCGCGGCGCCGCGGCGCGCGCCGGGCTGCCTCCGGGCGGCGTCTGGCCGCGGCTCGGCGTAGGGCGCGCGGCGCGGGTGCGGGATGGCTGGCAGGCCTGCCCGTCCGCCCGGTTCCCAAAAAACCGCTAATGTCCGCGGCTTTGCCGAGTGCCGGATTAGGGAGGCACTCGGCAAGCTTTGTGTTTTTTTGTTTTTAATTTCTTTGCCGAGTGGGAGATGTCCTGGTTTGTAAGCATCGTACGTGACAACGTGCACGAAATCTTCTGAAATTTTTATCATAGCCTCCACATATGATATCACGACATCTCAACAAGTTTCATGATTTTCGGACTTCGTTTGCTTTTTATAGAATTTATAAACACTTCACACGCAATTTCGCGGACATGTTTCGTGAACAAGATGTCCGAAATTTCGGGTTCGTTCCTGGATACGGCCTCTCATAACACTCACTAACATGACTATCAATTTTCGAATCATTAAACTCCATTATTCGTACCACGTGCAGTTCAAATTTCTAATTTCCGAAAAAATTCAAGTAAACGAAATAAAGTAACTAAATATAACAAAAAGCCACAAAAAATCCCCAAATTGTAACTAGGAGTTCCTGGTGCTTTAAAAAGGCTGCACAAAAAAATTGGAGGCCAAAAACAAAAAAAACAAAAAAACTTTGCCGAGTGCCGAGGCATGGCACTCGGCAAAGGGTGTCTTTGCCGAGTGCCAGCCATCAGGCACTCGGCAAAGATTGTTTTAATTTTTTAAAAAAATTTCCTCTTTGCCGAGTGCATCCACAGGAGCACTCGGCAAAGAAATAATAAAAATAAATAAATCTTTGCCCGCCGTCCAGGGGGCACTCGGCAAAGTATTTTAAAAATATAAAAAATTTTCTTTGCCGAGCGCCAGATCTGAGACGCTCGGCAAAGAATTAAAAAAAATTAAATCTTTGCCGAGTGCCAGATCTGGGGCACTCGGCAAAGAAATTAAAAACAAAAAAAAAACAAATCTTTGCCGAGTGCCTAACCGCAGGCGCTCAGCAAAGAAGGCCGTGGCAGGGCGCCGTTTCGCGGGCAGCCTATGCCGAGTGGAGAGATTTTGCCAAGAGTCTGGCACTCGGCAAAGAAGTCCTTTGCCGAGTGCCCGTGTTTGTCGAGTGCCCGGCACTCGGCAAAGAAATCTTTGCCGAGTGTAATTCTTTGCCGAGTGTAGCACTCGGCAAAGAATTTTACACTTGGCAAAGTCTCTGTTTTCAGTAGTGACGGTTTTTTCGCTGGCCTTTGTATGAAAGTCTGAAAGGGCAAGTAAACGCCTCTGTAAACAATTTTCAGAGTGGGCCTTCTAAGTTTATACAGTCTCTTCATAAAAAAAGTGCTAAAATAGTAAAAAAAAAATATCCCGAGACAAGCCAACTAGCTATTCACAACGGTCACACCATTTTTTCACTAACGTGTGTTCCATAAGACTCAGAACATGAGACCTCTATCCTCGAGCAAGCTTTTCTAACTAACCATCCTACTACATGGCTATGGCTAATTGTATCCAAAGGCATCTACGTCGGTTATATATATAGATAAAATAACAATGGCACATGTGGTTAACAAAGAATCAAGCATATATGGTGTTTCTAGCTATTTTCCTTAATTACAGTGGCGGGTAATTTATAAACAGGCACTAGTATTTTATTTTTATAATAATAACAAACTCTATATAGTAAGATGTATGTTAAGTAAAATGTAATTATGAAATAGGAAGTCTTTCTATTTCTTCGTTAAGTCCCTTTTTCAATCTTAGATTGCAAAAAGACTACCCCTTATGGGCCTTTGGATACGAAGATTTCTGACATCTTAGTCTCATAGTTTAAAATTTTGGAATCGAATCTATTTAAATTAATAAAAAAATAAGGAAACACTACCCAATCAATATTGGTGGCTGTTTGGGCCGCTGCCCACAAAACAAACCCTAGTCTGAGGGTAGAGGAGGGGTTTATTTTTTTTTGGATTAGCATGGTAACTTTTGAGATTGTGAGAATAAAAATAGAGACTTGTTTTGTTCACCAAATAGTAAGAATAAATAGATTTGGCCTAGTCGGGAGCATATCGCTATCTTCGTAAAAAAAAGTGTATTGCGTGTCCTATCCATCGCCCACCGATAATCCCGATCAATCTAACAATGCAGAGCAAGACGAGGCCTTTTGTTCATCAAAGCTGGTCCCATTTGTTCATCCTGGACCATGCATGCACAGCTGGCAACGCTTGTCTACTGGCTCCTCTCGTCCAAAATCCTCTTAACAGCGCCATGCCCGTGCACCTGACGAACACTAGCCGCATGCCTCTCTCATCCCAATCCCAACTTCACTCACGTTAACAGCTGTTAACGTACCCTGTCATTTTTTCTCTCTACGTGCATATACCTGTACAGCTACACATACAGTACGTACGCCCTTCTTATTCCTATATAGGGATGAAAACGGTCGGAAACGGTCGAAAACGGTATTACAATATAGAAAACGAAAGCGGTCGGTTCGGGATATTTCTACATTTTAGCAATTAAAGAGTACAAAAAATAGTTGAAAATGGTTGCGAAACCAATTGAAAATGACAAATTTTTATGTTTGGCAAAATTCGGAAACGATATCATAATATAGAAAACGGTATCATAATATAGAAAACGAAAGCGGTCGGTTCGGAATATTTCCGTACCGTTTTCATCCCTATTCCTATATACAGAGGCCCTAGCTAGCTTCAAGCCTAGAATGCAACACACACTCAGATAAAGCTATCTTGAGCTAGCTGCTCTAACGCGCGTTGCCATGGCCAGGACGGTGTTGCTCCCCGTGCTCCTCCTCTCCTTCTTCCTCCTGCCGCTGGCCTCCCTCGCGCTGACGCAGGACTTCTGCGTCGCCGACCTGACCTGCAGCGACACGCCGGCCGGGTACCCGTGCAAGTCCAGCGTCACCGCCAACGACTTCTACTACCATGGCCTGGCCGGGCAGGGCAAAATCAACCCGCTCATCAAGGCCGCCGTGACGCCGGCCTTCGTCGGCCAGTTCCCGGGCGTCAACGGGCTCGGCATCTCCGCGGCCAGGCTCGACATCGAGGTGGGCGGCGTGGTGCCGCTGCACACCCACCCGGCGGGCTCCGAGCTCCTCTTCGTGACCCAGGGCACCGTCGCCGCCGGCTTCATCAGCTCCGGCTCCAACACCGTCTACACCAAGACGCTGTACGCCGGCGACATCATGGTGTTCCCGCAGGGCCTGCTCCACTACCAGTACAACGCCGGCACCGGCCCCGCCGTCGGCCTCGTCGCCTTCAGCAGCTCCAACCCCGGCCTGCAGATCACCGACTTTGCGCTCTTTGCCAACAATCTCCCATCCGCCGTGGTGGAGAAGGTCACCTTCTTGGACGATGCGCAGGTCAAGAAGCTCAAGAGCGTGCTCGGCGGCAGCGGTTAAGCTGTTCTTCTCGACAATACAGTGCAAGCTGGGTATGGTCGTCGTCGTCTTGGTCCGTCGTCATCGAATGGAACGTGTGTCTGTTGCATGCATGCGTGCACCTGTCGTCGTCTTGTCAAAGTAGTCGTGGTCTATTTCATCTTACCCTTTTTTATTCATGTATGTACTTTTCATTCAAGGATGTATTCAGTTTCATTGCAATTTGTTGCAAGGGAAGAGTAAAATGTGCATCTGATTGGTTCAAATTTTTAGCTTGTGTGGTCGTAGTCATTTGTATTAGCTATATGACTGCTCATTTGGTTCATTAAGGTTTACATTTCACTGTGTGTCCAGTGCTTTATATGTACACACCTCTTTGTAGATGCCGCAATTAATCGGTTCATTTAAATCCTACTATTGAAATACGTACATATGTCATCTCACACCTAGTGAAACTGTTTTAATGAACCAGTATCAACAACAAAATGGACGGTGTCACCATCAACGCTACCTAGATTGTTGATACTAGCTAATTAGAACAGTTTCATTATTTGAGGGAGAAGAAGAAGAGCTTGACTATGAGTATGAAGAGGCCTCAATCCACAAGTGGAAAGAACATGTAACACCCCAAAAATTGCCTCTTTTGAAAATAGGTTTAAAATGGTTTATTTATGAATTTTGTGCTCATGACAATGTAGGAAATAAAACTTTTTGTTAAATTAAAATTCATCATAAGGTAGCAACATGTTTGAGCATACATGCCCTTGCATTTGATTTATTAGGGTTGAGTGGTTTTGATTGAAAATTTAAAATAGTTTAAATTGCTTTTGCAAATGAAATTAAAAATGGCTTTGAAATAAAAGAAAAGAAAATTAGAAAATGAAAGAATTTAAAAAGTTCTTCTCGGAAAATTTACCCAAAATTTGCTCATTTTTGTTTGAATTAAAAGTGTATTTTAAATCATATTCGAATTTGGTTTGGTTTACATTTGGATTTGAATTTGAAAACAAAATGGAAAAAGATTTGAAAAATGGAAAACTTCCTTTTCTCTCGATCTGGCCCGAGGCCCAGCTCTTCCATTTCTCTGTCGGCCTGCTTCTCCCCATCTTTCTCCTGTTTCTTCCGCGCGTAGGCCTAGCTCCTCCCCGCGTTCGGCTCAGGAGGAGAAGCCCAGCTCCGCGCCCCTCCTGCCTACTACCTCTGTCCACTTGGTCCCACACCTTTCCCCGCCTTCTTCCACTGACACGTTGGGCCCGCATATCGGGGTCGTCACCTTCCTCCAGTCGTTCCCATGCTGGACTCCAGCCGATGGGAGTCCGCCTCCGCCCCGCTTCGCCGACTTGCGTGCGCTGCAAGCCGAACCGCCCCATAAGTATCAGCCGAGCACCCGCGCCGCTTTCCCCGAACCCGAGGGCACGCTGCCTTCGCTGCACCACTGCCTGGAACCCTAGCGCCGCCATCCCGAGCGGCCGAGAAGAGCTTTACGTCGCCGCGTTGCTTAGTTGGTCCTCCGTTACGGTAAGAACATCCTAGAGCTTCTAGTTAAGTTCCCGAACTCGCAGAACTCCTTAATTCCCTCTGTATCCTTCCATTACGGCCTACGCCGTGTCGCTGACGCTCCGTCGCCGCCCTAGCTTGCAGCCTGCTGTCTCTGTCCGCCAATAGATGCAATAGATCGTAGAGTCGAGTTGGCAGTGGTGTTCTCTATCTTCCAGTGCCATTACCGAGCCTAATGAAGCCCCGTAGATGTTTTCCCCAATCGCTCCGATGAGAAATCATCAACGCCGGTGTATCCGCCGCCGCACATTCATTGTTCCGGCGCCGGCATCTTTTCCCCTCCCCATCTTCTAATATGAGCCGATCAGTGAAGATCCAACGGCCTCAATTAGTTGATACCCCTTCGCGTGGCTTAATTTCATAAGAGTCCCTCCAGTTTTCTGTTTCCAAACCTGCGGTCCGAAGTGCAATCACAGATTACGTTTTCTTCTTTGAAAAGCGTAGTTTCTTCGGTTTAGATCCAAAATACGTTTTCACCTATTTATAGTTTTGGCACTAGTATTCTTTAGGTCATATCTTCTCCGTTTTAACTCCGATTTGACCCGTTCAACTTGCGTTAGGTTCGTAATTTCATAATCTACATGTTCATACTACTGTTAAATATGTTTTTAACTTTTAAAATTCAAGGTTAGATTTAATCTATTATTTTATTAAAGGAAATCTTGTTTAATTCATATCTTCTACGTTTTAGCCCCGTTTTGACCCGTTTAAGTTGCGTTGGATTCGTAACGATGTAATCTACGCGTTAGTAATAATTTTTACTCTGTTATTTACTCTGGAATTTTAGGGTTTAAGCTCTAACTTGAATAATAATTATGCAACTAGATTTTATAAATAAAATATGATTTGTTTTACTCTAGTTTTATAATTCAAATCTAAACTTGACTTAATTCAATTTATATAAGCTTTTATATAGTTCAAACACATGAAGCTTATAGTTTTATATTTTCTCTTATGAGTAGATCTTTCGGTAGCTGTTTCTTTCAAACCGTAGCTCCGATTAGCGTATCCCTCGCGACTGTGTGTTCGTAGTGATGCGTAGAATCGTGTTTCAAACTCTTTTACTTATTTTTCTATGATTGGTGTACTATTCTAATCTAGATCTATTATTTGCTTCGTGTATTATTGCATGGATGCTTGTGTGGTGCTTTGTGATCTTGTCCAATCGGTGAGTTATACGTGGTGAATTAAGAAGCAGATCTTTGAAGTTTTGGACTTAAAGAAGGATCTAAGTTTAAGGCAAGTATAGCATGGGATCATCCTTGTTGTCCTATACACCATTAATCACTTATCATATTGCATGTGTCTACCTTGACTACCACTAAGGATATCCTAGTACTTTGTTACCTTGTACCTTGTCACCTATGGGGTATTGCATTGGGTAGCATGATGCTAGTGCTCAACTAAAGCCATGATCTTGTAACTTGACTAATGGTATATGAAATAAACATTAAAAGATGCTTTTTAGCAACATGGAACAAAGGGGTTAGAGCATTGGGCTATTTTTATGGTGCTCTAGATTCCTCTCCCTAAGGACTTATCTATAAGTGATCATCCAGGACTTACATTACAACTATGAGGGCTACATGGCTCTGGCTTTAGCTCAGTATGAGGACATTTTCTAGCTTGTTAGAGGTTACCTTTATTGGCATAAGAATGGCTTGCCGAATCAGGTATAGGACAGCCTCTACTCTTATGTCTATAGCCATGATGGAATTGTGCCATTCGACAGGGGGGTCCTTTTTCTATTTGCCGAGTGAATCTAATGGCCCTAACTTGTTAGACGAACCTTTGAAAGGCTTCATAGTGAACCCTGCCGACCTTCCTTGGTAGTGGGTCAAGATGCTGATCACCTCGGGCGAAAGGGTAAATCACGACTCACAGTGAAAGTGTACAACCTCTGTAGAGTGTAAAACTGGTATATCAGTCGTGCTCACGGTCACGAGCGGCCTTGGAACATTTACGGAATAGATGATGAACACTAATGTTACTTATGATAAAGATACTCACTAATGGTTACTGTTTATGCTATTCATTATTCATGTTTACCTAATCATGTGTTTATATGGGCTTGTGACAAACTTGCTGCTACTCCTATGCTAAAATTGTGACAATTAAAAGCTAATCGTAGTTGAACCAGTGTCAGCCTTTTGAGCCTCATGAACCCCATTTTATATTTGTTGAGTACGACATGTACTTATGCTTGCTTTATTTTTCACTTATTTGGATAAAAATTCTGGATGGGTACCAGATTGCTATAGTTTGGAGGAATTAGGCTTGTGATCAACCAGTCAGTTGTTCCTGTGGAATTGGAGTCTTCACCTAAAGATCGGAGTTGTCTTTTCGCTGAGCATTGTCTATTAATATTACCCTTATTTGTAGCTATATATGAGATTTGACTTTCTAGTCTCACATATGGTGTGTATCTATTTTTGTTCTTAAAACCGGGTGCTACAGAACATATGACAAAGCATACCAAAACTCGGAGGCCCAATGCATGTTTCACGAGGCCCAACGGTTTAGCCCATGTAAGGCCTTCCTATATGTGGTCCATCTATGCTTTTGGTGCATATGTGGCTTATATCACTCCATGTATGGAGAATGAGTATATAGTGTTGGATGATACATTGAACCGACCGAGCTCGATGCAAGCGAAGGAGGAGATGGATGCGGATAGGCTGCAAAACTATCCAATTCCATCCACTTTGTCGCTATACATGTTCGGTCTTGGTCGGTAAGTAACAACTGGTATCAAAGCAACACTTTATCAGGACGACGGAGACTCGGTCTAGGTTGATCTTCACCATTTTGAGCAAGAACAACAAGAGCCTCATCGAGTTTGAAGGAGTCCATGGCCGTGATGAGGACATTGAAGGCAAACTTCAAAGCCTAGAAGCCATGTGTCGACCATTGAGTTTCAGATTTGGAGCATGCCAAGTTGTTGATGGTCATTAACCTCCAAATTCGATAATCTTCTCCTACATAAAATGACAACAATGATCCACAAACCAGTCATAGGATTTATTTCAAGCCAGCTCAACAAGTTTTGGTGACTATGTGTATGCAAAGATCACCTACCAAAATTGGGCTTATTTGGACCCCCAAATGGGGTTCGTCGGGCGACCCCCGTGGTCGGTCGATCGTGGGTCTTCCCCATTTTGGTCCACCAAACTCCCACATGCAAGGAAACACCCCCTCCCCCAAGTGTTCTACTCCATGGATTCCACAAAGAAACACACTTGGGATGATCAAAGGGCTCACAATGAAGGTGCATGGATCCAAGGATCCACTTGACATAAGAAATGGTGTTCTAATGATGCAACTCACACACCATAGAAGTTACCCATCGAGGACAAACGCACACGCGAAAGTCGGAGGCTGAAGGTGTCAGTGATGGGTTGAGCGACCGGGTAGGTCGGCCGACCATCACATGGCTCCAAACCACCTCAAACTCCTCTGGTACCTTCTTACCGACTCTAGGAGTGAATCTCAACTGATGCCACACCATCGGTGGATCTGATGATCAGCCAATGGGTAGGGTCATCCGATCCCACTTTGGCTCTAAACCACCTCATCTTCGACTACAAGTACCCCCTAGTGTCCTAAGGCTATAAATAGTGGTGCTTGGCTCACTTTAAATTTTGAAAGCACACAAAGGCGATACACACATTCCAAGCTAAAGGTGAAGCCCTACCAAAGTGTAGAAAATAGGGAGAAAGTGAGGGAGAGTCTGGAGGAGTGCTGATGGCTCAGCACCTCCTCCAACTAGTACCTTGGCAGATGCGAGCTTCCTTCTTGTGAGCAAACATCTGGGATTCTTATTGGTATATGCTATTTGAGTAAGTAATAAGTTACTTTACTGTTCATGGTACACCTAAGAAAAAGTCAAGTCGGGCCAGGTTTAGGATGGGCCTGCAATAAGGGCAATGGGTAGGTTTGTGGCTCGCATTTTTGGCCAGGCCGCTCGCAATTTTGCAGTGTGAAAATAAAGGAAATTAATGTTACGGGTCGGGCCTGGGCCGAGAAAAAATTTCTAGGCAACGGGATCTCACATCGCACCCTACACTATCCACCCATCAACTATAGGGTTTGGGACTTGAGAGTAGTGGCCGTCAAGAGACTGGGGTCCAGGAGTCTCAAGTCGGGTATTGCCAAATCAGAGGAAGTGAGAAAATAAAGAAGGGTCGTGACTCTAGGATATTGGGCCTTTTATGTTGGGCTACTGGACTTTTCAGTCACTTATTGAAGCCCACTGGCCAACGGCCCAAGCTGTGAGTTCCACATCGTCTTCAACCTCCCAATAGATCCAACCCCTCTTACAAGCGCATCAGTGGAGTTCAACCACTCCTTTCCGCTACATACATGGAGGAAGGGGGGCTTCACGTTAGACGTTACCAACGGTGGTAGG
The DNA here is from genome assembly GCF_019320115.1 of Miscanthus floridulus. Lineage (NCBI taxonomy): Eukaryota > Viridiplantae > Streptophyta > Magnoliopsida > Poales > Poaceae > Miscanthus > Miscanthus floridulus. The sequence continues at coordinate 1,882,179 of NC_089595.1, read as the reverse complement.
GGGTTGAAGCCCCACCCGCCCACCATTGGATCTGCCACCAGGAACAGGATACCTAAATCTAGCGCCAAGTCATGTAGGAGGTTTTCAACGGGGCGAGCAGGGAGGATGATGAGGACATCACTCCGTCACATACAAGCCAAGGAGAGGATGAGGTCCCGCATGGGCGTCCAATTCATCTTTCTCATGGTGGAGGCCCAATCTAACTGAAGTTGGAGCCCATCTCGGGTTTCAGGACCAGTCTGTCATAAAACTAGTCATACGGGCGCGTCCAGGCTCCGTTTTCAACGATCCATATATGGATGGAAAGCTAATTAGATAAGGAAGCCAATGCAAGTGGTCTCACGTCAAAAGCCCTTCGGAATCAACGGGAATCGTCGAAACAAGTCAGCATGCAGAATCTGTTATGGTGCTACGACACCGTCTTTTGGTCCATTGGACCTTGTATCGTGTGTGGGCCCATTAGGGGCGCGTCCAGGGGGTGACGCCCAAGACTCTATAATTAGCAGTCGTCGCTCTTCTTAGGGTTTAGATTTTGTTTAGTTCTTGATTTCCTTGTGAAACAGACGTCGTTTTGCTGCAACTGTGTCGCCAAGGTCGCTTGTTGTGAACCAGGGCTCCGGTTCTTGATCTTGTTCGCCTGTGGCGATTAGTCCTTTCGAATAAAGACCTGAACTCCTTCTCGTTATCATAAGCCCCATATTTATTTACAATTTCAGATTACGTTCATCCCGTTCTTGCTTGTGTTCTCGATTCGCTTGCAGGAAAGTCTTCTCGGCGAGGTCAATCACGTTCGTGTGGTTGATAACCAACGGAGTAGTGGTGTAACGGTTGCGAGGGTCCGAATCAGTCTTGGTTCGAAGCTTAGATCGTGAACGTCGAGTCTCCACCAATCGACGCTATCATACCTATCGGAAGATCGGACCTTGTCTACATCAGAGAGAGGCCAAAGCTTATGGTGGTGCTGGTGAGCTGGTACCTCGACAATGGTCTGAAGGGGGCATGTGGTGCTCGAAAGCGTAGTGACTATTTATTATTGGTGAATTTGGTTTTCTATGGCCTTGCGAAAATAGTGAGGTTGAAGTGCCCAGTGACAAAATAATTTTGTCACAACCATCAGGACAGAAAGCTGAAGACGTGAGTCGCGCGAGAGAGCATGAAGGAGGCCTGAACAAGGCCGTGATGTTCCTAAATGGGCCATGGGCTGTTGATGTGTGTGTAGCTGGCAAGTATATAAGCCCGGCGTTGACGTTTTTATAGAGAGCAGGCTCTCTATATTGTTGCCGATGTAACTCCTTCCATTATTATGCTCACTATATGCTCTTCAGAAAACCAAATTTCCGTATGTAACTCCTTCCATTATTATGGATACAATGGGATCGGACTTTGACTATTTGTACCTCCCTTCGACTGGCGTGATTGGTGGTATACTAATCTCTTGGCGTACGTCTGTTTGCTCGAGCACGTCATCAGTCTTACAGGAGTTCTTACTTTTTGTTAAGGTCGCTTTGATCGGGTCTCCCCTCGACTGAACACGATTTCAAACCGGGCTAGATGTTGGCGCATGCTCTATTTCCCTCTTCTTGTTTATTTACCAAGTCTTTTAACGTGACTAGGTGTGTGAGGGGGACAATCAAATCTTGTTGATTTACTTAAACAAGTTCATTTTATTTTACAGCTCGTTGGTCAAAATGAATGCATTCAATATAAATGTACTCCCTCCATTATAAATTATAAGTCATTTAACTTTTTTTAGTATAATAACTTTTGCAATATATTTACATATATGTTATGTCTAGATGCATAGCAAATAGCTATGTATTTAGAAAAGACAAAACAACTTACAATTTAAAACGAAAGGAGTAAGTTATATTTTGGGAAAGTTTTTAAAACATGTTTAGATGTCCATGAGAACATTTTGGGAATTTTTCATCTTTTTCTATTCTCATTTTCCTAGAGCTGAGTCTAATTCCTAGACGTGTCTAGATATATTTTCACGAGATTAAATGTTTTATTTGGGTTTCTCTTGTCTTAATCTAACTCTAGAATTTTCTTTCTAAAATTTTTAAAATCTCAGATTTTTTCTGTGATTTGAAAACCTTATTAGATGTTTTATGTATTTTTTTACTAAAAAAAAGTAAACTATCTTATAATATGATAGGGATGTAATTTAAATGATTTTGAGAGTCGAGGAGTTTATCCGATAAGGAGGCAAAAAAAAAGTGAGGTTGTTTTTGCTGATGGGGTATTTGGACTCTGGAGTCTGGAGGCAGGCTTCCCGTCTAGCAGCCCTGGTCAGACTAGATGTCGGTGAGCTAGACATCGACTATGAAATATGAATAAATTTGAATAATATCAGCTTACATGCAACATTGATGCAGCAGTCTTCTTCATGGTACCTTGTGGAACTACTGCATTGCATTCAGAAGGTAGGACACAGCAGATCACCTAACATCAGCACTATCTTATATACAACGCCAACGGGTCGAAGGTGATTGTCTACTCAAGAACAACAGGCAGACACCAAATAAAAGTGTATCCATCAGAAAATGGTGTCTATTGTCAGCCTCCGCTTGGGAGGTGACTTCTCGATTATCTGCTTCTGCAAGTCCATGAAGCTGATTCCCTTGTGCGCAAACAATCTTCTGAGGTTGATCACTGAGAGCTCGCTGTACTTTGAAATGGCAAGGTCGGCCTGTACTAACTCATACCTGCAAGTGATTAGACAGTGTCAGCTAAAAATGTGAGGATCGGGGAGATAGAGTTTCAACAAACAGATCCATACGCTGGATGAGCACCAATCAATGCAACTGCCATCATAGTACAGTTGTGGGCCGCTGTGACGCCCCTTGGGTCGTCCTCGAACACCACACACTTTGAGGGTTTACGATCCAACTGTGGGGAAGAAAAAAGAAAGAACAGCAAAAGTGTAAGCTATATATCCTAACATAATGTATAACTTTTTTTTTGCGAAACTAACATAATGTATAACTAGTAGTGGGGCAGGAGCATGCCTTCATAGCAGCTGACAGAAACCTATTTGCTATCGACTCCATATCATCTTCGTCAGTCACAATCGCCTGTAGTCAACAACTGAAGTGAATCAAATGAACTTTGCTAAGCAACATGCTTTTCAGGCAACAGTAATTCAGTAAACTTAAAAAGCTCAAACATTAGCTTCAAATCACCTTGAAATATTTGCTTAGTGCCATCCGATCCAAAGCTTCGATCATGCATCTCCTGTCAAGGGATGATGCGACAGCACAAGGTATCCCTGCTGTCTGAACAGCATCCAGCCATTCTCTCAATCCTTCTACAGGTGTATCGAGCTGAATGAAATGAGAAATTAGTTATAGGTGATAATATTTTAAATTAAGCAGCACAATTAAAAAAAAGCACAGAACTTACTTTGAACAGGTTCTCATAGTACAACTCTATAAGGCGTGCCTTCAATTTTTCCATTTTATCTTCCTCTTTTGCCCAGTACAAAACCTGGATGGGCAATGTAGGATTGCTAGTGAGCGCCAAACAAAATGAAAAGGAGATACCAAGTGAGAGAGCATGCATTTTCCTTTTTTTCCCCTCTTAATTTTCTGTTAAGAAATTAGGTGGAAAATTCGAGTTGCAAAAAGATACATCAATTGATCATGCACGAATGGTGACAAATTCAGTGATACATGATATTGTCGTATGCAACAAAGTCACACCTTTCTAAGAACATGGTCAGCAGCACCATGAAGAATGTTCTTCCGGACATGAGCAGCACTTGGGATATCCTTACCTGCACAAAACAAAGAATCTTAACAACTATATCAAGGTAGCATCCACGAACATTGAAATAAACATCAATTCAATGACTTATGAGAAGTTTATAAGAGAATTTTTGGTTTTCAGGTGTAGTAAGCTCAAGTACATGCCCACAACTGAAGAAAGTGCGGATAAACTTAAAATATAGCTTCACGAATCCAACCTAACTCCAACCTGAAGTGTTCTTCCTTTGATCAACGTTGTAGAAAAGCCAAGGTGAGAACTGTGCACTTGTAGAGCAAAATAGATTTGCAGGGCATAACCAAATCCATCTAAGGACGACTACCTCTGATTGATAGCATGGGTCATTTTTTAATGCAGAAAAGGCTGAAAACCTATTAACTATCAAGATGACAAATGAACAGGTGTTGTTCATACAACAGCCCTTCCTTCCATCCCAAAATTTCAGTCCAAATGAGAGATAACTTTTTATGTGCTTAAACTAGACGATACCATTAATGAGAATATGAAAAGGAGACATAATATATCCATGCAAATAGAAAATGGTCCCTGCAGTTTCCATTGTTGCAACATGGCGCTAGATTGGTCACATAGCAGTAGTATCCTACACAATTACATGGCTTTGCTTATAAACATACCTTCCTCCAGAGCAAGCTGTCTCCAAGCATTCAACTTTAGCGAGTCTGTATCAGCCTAAGAGAATAAAGACAGACATCACATGCCAGTCAGTCAATCCGCAACATATAATAAAGATATTTTGCAAGTTATACATTCAAGCATGTACAAAAGAAACTGCAAATAACACCCAGAGGTGCATCAAACCAGATAAGAGTTGAAATATGAACAGTGTAAGCTAGATATTGTTTGCTTTATCTTTATCTTTACAGTCCATAATTGTAGGGAAAAAAAAACTCCAGGATGCCATTTAGAAATTGGAGCACTAACATTTGATACACTAACACCAAAAGAAAACTTACAATAACATTGTCCCACGAAAAAATTAGACCAAACGCCTCATCCGGCTTCATAGCATGCCTTATCCTTTGAAGGAAGCATTCTTGCAATTTTTCATTCAGATAATCCTGAAACATGGAGAAAATTTATAACAAAAGTTAGCATTACAGAGATGTTATTGGACACCAAATAGATATATTTGATATGGTAATCCAACTTATGATGATGTATACTTACCACATCAACCTTGAGTGGTCCATCCATCCGAAATGTTTCGAAGCCCTCCCCGTATTCCGCTCCAATTGCCTAAAAGGGGGGAAAGAACATTCTTTAACCTGTAACTTTAAAATGATAGCGAAATCCCTACCCTCAAAAAACAGCATGGGCCAATATTGGACGTGGCTTTAGGTGGTTTCAATTTTACAGCACGTTACCAATCAAGCTATGGAGAATACCCATGCAACACAACAAACAAGGAGCTCAGGAAAAATTACTAACTGCCAACTCTGAGCCCTCCAGCAGCTTAACAGTTACACAGTCACAGTCTAAGTAACTGCTCCAGCACAAATTTACATAAAAATAAGTGCAAGCTTGGAATGCAGGAGATTTACAGGAAACAGTTTGATTCCTAAGAGAAACCATGTGCTCCAAACAGGGCTAAGATTTACTCAACAGGCCGCTCACACAAGAAGCCTAAGAAAACATATATAACACCAACAAAGCCTTTTAGTCCCAATCAAAGTTTGGGGTAGGATACATGAAAGTCACATCTACTGAAAAGAATTCACCTGGAAGGCACAAACCCTCATACACCCAATATACCACACCTTTTAGTTTGCGAACTAACGTATTGGAACGAAAGAAAGGATCTAATCTGAAGGCGCTTCAAATAATCAGAGCTAGCTAGTACCATCTTCTTCCGAAGAACAAGATAACGGTACTGATTTTCAAAACAGAAGCACAAATTGTACTTCAGAGCTCGCAGTCTCGCACGGAGCTAATTCGACACCAACTGTACTACAGCAGTTGATTTGACACATTTTTTGCGCCTAGAGCAGGGCAGATTTCTTGAAACCAAACGAACACAACCCAAGAAAATGCATTCTTTGTCCAAGAAATCAAAATAGGGCAGCAAACAAAAGAATATAGAAAGCACCTCATCGACGAAGACCTTGCCGGGGAGGGGCGGGAAGGCATCAAATCCGGACGCCCTCCTCTGCACCCCAATCTGCCTCCCTTTTCTTGGTCTCTGCATAATAACATCCCAAAAAATCAGGAAAAAAAATCGAGAACAAAAAAGAGCCCGACAAATTTTATATATACGAGCGGAGGAGGAAGCTGCCTACGGGAAATCGGAGTATGGGGCATGGGGCGCGCGGGGATGAAGATGAGGAGGGCGCGGAGCGGAAGGGAGAAGGCGCTGTTGCGGCGCGGAAGCCACAGGACTCCATTGGAAGGGGAAAGAAGGGAGGATGAGTGGCATAGTAGTGGAGGGGTTTTATTTTTAGAAGTTTTCCCCATTTCCTATTTATTTTATACAATTTTTCTGGCCGTAAAATGTCGAAATACAGGAGAATTTTATTTCCTTTTTTTTTTTGCTGGTGGTGGGGTATGAAATGAATTCATGTGAACTTTTACTGCCACAAGTTGAGGCATAAAAGTTTCTCGAATCTCAATATTTATGTATTTTCCTTTTGGATAATGCATAGTATCTTTGGCTTTTTCTTGTATTTTTGACTTTTTGTATAAAGTCTTGAGAAAAAATATCGCATACAAGACTGTATACTCTTCTTTCACTTTCTTTGCAGTTTATAGGCATTATTTTAACATCCATCGACCTGCCTCAAAAAGTTAATTAACCTATAACTTTGTCAAGAAAATAAAATGTTGAATTGAGGATATATGTTTTGTTGCCAACTATCCATGCCATACTGAATTCTATGATGTTCATAAAGTTCATAACATGATAATCTTCCTTGACATTACCAAGCTAGCTAAGAAATTGTGGTAGGTCGTAATTATATTTGTTTAGCTCATAATTACCATCTGTTCTAATGAAAAATAACAAAGCGGCTTTACATTAAAAATTAAGGGAATGCATTTCCAAAACACATGAGTGATTTGTATTCTTTATCGCGTCTTTGTATTAAGGAAGAGAAAAAGTTTAATACAATATGCCTTAGTGTACATGCCTTAGAGGTGATCCTCACCCTAGTGTACATGAGCAATATCCACGACATAATTTCTTTTTGCAACCACCACCGGTGAATGATGGACAAAGCATGCTATCTCAGGTAACTAGTGTTCTTGGAAAAACACAAATTATATGTTGGGGTAGTCGGATTCTGCCACGTGCCCCAAATCAACATTTTCCTAACCTCTTTCTGCCTCAATTTCATAATTGTTTTGTGTCGAGAACGTAAAGGTTCATGGAGTAGCAATAAGGTCATTCATCATTGGTGTAAAACAAATAGGGAGAGGTTAATGCGTGACTCGTCGTGACTTCGGGTAGTGTGTCACTCATTTCCCTAGCGTCTTCCATGTCTCTCCCTCGCATGCTCCTTCTCTGTTGCCCCCGCCCATCTCTTCCACCATCGACGATCGGCAACTCCAGCCGCCTCATCACCCATTCTACCTCCCATTGCTGATGTCTCGACCCCATCCCCCCTAATCACATGGCCACCTCTGACCACTCCAACCCCGACAACTGCCCTCCCCTGGCCAGCAGCTCTAACGACAACCATGCCGCCTCACTGCATCGCTGAGCCTCAACCCATCCGATGTCATGGCTACTACCTCCAAACCCTCTTCTAGAGCCGTTAGTGATCCCCGGAACCTTAACCCCCAAACCCTCTACTAAAAGTTGTCGTTACACGTATGTAGCCTTGAGGACCTTGGAGTTTGTTCCATGGTTCCAAGCCAAATAACTTAGGGTTTGTTCTTTTTTTTAGTGGATAGGGTTTGTTCTTGTTGTTTCAAGTACTTTATATATTGGGCTGAACTTGGAATCCAGTCACCTATGGGCTTCATAATATTCATAAATTGGGCTGAAACTTTGAAGGCCCAAACTGAATGGGCCACGCACGATTAGTCAAACAAAGCCCAACAAGTCTCGCCAGATCTGAACCCATCTCCATTCGTGGGTGCCCGTCTCGACTGCCCCCACTCCCAACTCCGGCGACTGCCGCGCCCCCACCATGGCCGCTCGCCGGAGCACCAGCTCCACCCGACGCGGCCTCCTCCCCGCCCTCCTCCTCATCCTCTGCTCATCCGTCCCGCCCCTCGCCGCCGCATACCGCCCAGGAGACATCGTCCCGATGCTCCGCTCGGGACAGTACCACGGCGTAATCCAATCGACCTCAACCCTTACCCAAGGCAGCTAGTATGGAGCTATTCCGGTTCGTCTGTGTCTGATCTGTGCGTTTTTTTGGCGTGGTTTTGCAGTCGAGGACGGTGTGGTTCGACGTGGTGGGCCGCCACTGCCCGGCCTTCGCAGTCAACCGGGAGGTGAGGCTTTCTTGGAACAGATCGAAGGTTCCACCTCTGGGCTTTCTTCTTGTGGGGAGGTTTTTGATTTAATTGAGGTTTTTGTGCAGGTGCTGATGCCAATCCCAAAGCCGACGGGGTTCACTGGTGCTGATCCGTACAAGATGTGAGTAACTTCCCTTCAGATATCGCAGTATATGAACATGTCTGAGACTGCGGCATCTGAATTATACATTAGTATCATACAATACTTAATGTGATTGTGTGAATTGTTTGGTTTTATCAGGGTTATTTAGGTGTTTCCAAGTTGCCTAGTAGTTTCTGAAACTGCAAGATGCTAGAATTATTAGATACTTTATAAGGTTTTTTCGCTGGATGAGAAATGAAGCTTCCTCTTGTTCTTTCTCAATGATGATGATGTGCTGAGTAAATAATCGCAAAGGTGGTTAGGTCCTTTTACCTCACGATTCTTTTGATTGCAGAGGATTTAGATCCTGGAACTAATTAGCAACACATTACTGGATGGATGTGATAGAAAGATTTGTATTATATAACTATAGCTTATGAAACCTTCATCCAACGCAAGGCCCATAAGGGTTATGGCTGTAACTCCTCTGAAATTGCACATTCTAGAGCTTGGCATGTTCTAGAGAAAATCTGCAATATCCCTCTGAGTACAGTGTGATATGCCACTCGTTTTGAGACCGACATGTAGTGCAGATTATATTATGTACTAGACTTTTCTTGAAATGGACTGAATTTGATCAGAGAAATGACAATGACTGAATACGATAAGGTTGCACCATTTGTATGCCTTTTGTTCAATTATTGTTTTTTGATCTTTGCAGAAGTATGTTTTTCTTACCTTATAACTATGCAGAACATTTCAAATTGGACATGAAAAGTTCCATGTTCCTTGGCTTTATGTTATAAATCGCAAGACCTCTGAAGTTCCACTGATCGATTTCCATTTGGTGAGGAATACACTCCTTGCTTGACTTTTTTGTTTAAACAATCCTAGTGCGTCTTCTGCCTTCTTTTGTTTAATACCATTTGCTGTGGGTTTCACAGAAGTACTCTGGAAATGATATACTTGGGGTAACAGCTAAAGTCGTGGACATGCCTCACCACTGTATGTAATGTGCTGTCTGTCCTTATTACATTTATTTTGGTGCATGCCATTTATACTCACTTTATAAAGTTTGCGTCCACTAAAATTATGTCTAGGTTCTAGCTCTGCAAACTAAAAAGCCAGTGATGAGGGCTTTCATCATTGTCACGTATTGCTGCTTTTCAATACTTATGCCAGTGCAGAGTTGTCTTTTACTACGATTAACCCGCTGTGTGCGCTAGCGTATTTGAGAATATTCAGTTCTTCACTAATCGCACATGAATTCCCTCTGCCAATCAAGAATATGTTTGGCTTTAACAATTCATGAGCCTTATATGATGTCTGTGGCATGTGTTGAACTCCAATATGCTATAGACATGTCAACTTCCAAGGCTTGCAAACATCATAATGAAATGCATCATCTTGTTTGCTACACCTATTCCCTTTCTTTCCTCTTTGTCCTATGTGAGCAGTAAATTTCATATTAAGGTAGATATGATGATATACATGTGTCTTACATGGCCGATCTAGTACCCTACCCACTGACCATTTCATTCACTGGCAGACGTGGAAGTTCATCCTGACATAAAGAAGAATTTCTGGGATCCACAGAATTGGCCAAAATATGTTCTTGTTAGATATACATGGTATAAATTTTATCTGCTTTATTTGTGAATGAGCATAAATGTAACCTGCAGTAAACATTGCCAACTTTGAAGAATACCGTTAACACATGAATTCATATTCAGGGAGGAGCAATCAGAGATAGATGTTGCTGGAGGATTTTATGTGTTATTTGGATCTGGTGAGTCCATTCGCTAATTCAGATAGCTTTCGTGTAGCTAAGTCCCTAAGTTGTGTTGATTTTAGTTTCGCTCTTACCCTTTGGATTGGAGCCTACCTTATCCAATGGACAACTGACCAAACAATTTATGGTGTGTTTGTTCTGATATAACAAAGGCTTAAATTTTTTTATTCTAATTACTTTGGCGTTTACACATGCAGGGCTTGTTTTGTCCTTCATTCTTGCAATATATGTCCTACAGTCATCTCAAGAGAAGTTGACAAGGTACAATGCTTGCCACATTTAATTTGTTTATGGGATTATATATAGGGTGAATAATAAGTTATTGTGATTTGAACTAAATGCTGGAGATTTGTATCCAAGCTCTCCCTATCCAAATAAGCCCTTATGGCATACTTTTTTTTTGAACGATGCAAAACTACTTTAACATTCGTGCAGATATAAGCACACCTATGAATCTGGGGCTTGTCAAGATAGCAAGTTTGAAAATATTTTAGCTAGTTTAATTGGAATTAACTCCATTGTGATCCTCCATGTTTATCATATTCTTATGAGCAAGGAACTTGATTCTGTTGGGCAGAAGAACTTGATGAAAATGTAGGTGTTGACATTGATACCATGCCATGCTGCTTTGCAGGTTTGTGCGAGAAGCAGTTGCAGATAGTAGCCTCCCAGAGGGAGGAGTTGCAAAGGTCGAGTGACCTATCTACAATGAACTGTCATATTGCCCACTAATTTCTACACTGATCAGAACATCGAGAGATTCGCAACAGCCAAGTTTCTTGGATGTGTAACATGTGATACAACAGAACATCATACATATGAAGAGCCAGTGGTTTATTTGATTATTTCTTGTGCATGCTCTGAAACCAACTTTGCTTATATGGTTGAAGAGAAAGAAGAAGCATCGGATCCTCCGCATGATTTCATTTCCAGACTGGAGTTTTGGTGCATACTATCTCTCCAATGAGAATTTGGGACTGAATAGGTTTTTTGGTTTATGGTTTTGTAGAACCTTGTAGTGAGAAATGTAAAAAACAGCTGTGCCAAACCTGTATGATTTGCCTTGCCGTTCTCTACTCAAGTTAGATTAGCAAAATACCAAATTGATCTGAACATCATGTAATGCCTAAATTTTCACAAGATTCTATTGGAGCTTCGCATCTAGTAGCAAACCATTGTTTGGATCCTGAAGGAATCATAATCGCTAAAATATGTAACCTTTACATGGAAGAAGTAAAGGAAAAATAGGCATTATCTTAATTGACTTCTAATTTACAAAACTTGCATTATGAGAGTTTTAAAACGAACATGAACTGAAAGCAACAAACTTGAACCTAGAAATGCTACAACTTGCACAAGTCTTATCCGGATCTTTTTTATACAAAAAGAATGAAGTCTATCTTTGGATATAGGCATGCCATGTCCCACTTGGAGTTACAGTAAGAGGATGTGGAGCATATCCAGATACAATCATACATCTGCTGTCTAGTTTCAAGGTATATCTGAGAACCCTGAAGGTAACATCCTCCCAAGAAACAGATCCTTTTAACGCTAGTAGATTGTGATGCTAAAGAAGCCCAAAAATGTAACCGAAATGTTCATTACACTCTGGGTTGGCTTCCAACCCTACTATCTGCCTACTAAATTGAATCCTGTATGATGCCATCGTCAAGAGGTAGAAATTTTTACTCCCGCGAATACTTTGAGCTCCACATGGGTACCTTCAAAGGCTCGTCATCAACAACACCGCCCCCATTTTCAACTTTGCTCAAAGAGTCTGCGATCAAAGGGGCTGCCTCGCTTTCTTTCACCTGCAACGTACGAAAAACAGTGGCGATTACAAACGAGAGAGGAACAAATGAATCTATATAATAATACATAGTTATTAATACATGTCAAAATTTGCTCAAAAGCTCTATTATCCCACTTTTACAACTAAATGTACGTACAGCCTAGTTTGTTCCATATATAAGTAGTTGTAAAAAATTGAATTTTTTTTTTAGAAATTTCAAAGTCTGCCACTAATTTAGCAAACCTTTCAGGATTGGTTACTCGTATATCATATTTACACACTGGGTCACTGCCGATGACAGGTAGGTGACAAATTCTGAAAGGGCAGCAGAATTTAATGGTGCACACTGAAATTTCTCCAGCGCATGAGAAAGGTACCTGCTGTGGGGAGACTTCGCTGTTTTTTTGCTGGGTCTCCACTGTGCAGAAGTATGAATACAAGACCATTCCAACTACTGCAATTAGGATTCCAAGTATGTTTCTCCAGCTAAACGGATCGTGAAGCAAAACATAACCGAAGGTAAGAACAAGGCATGTTTTAAGATGCCCCAGGACTTGGTAAGTAACAGGAGATGTCTTTCCGATCACAAGAAAAGTGCTGAAGTTCACTGAGACCGACATCAAGCACGACAACACAATGAAAAACTGCACACGAGATAAGACAAAAGTTAGAACATGATGAGAACTGTTGGGACATGTGCACCAAAGATGTTTTACTACTCACCACAACTTGAGATGTATAATTAAAAGCAAAGACATTTTGGTTAGTCAAAAAGCCATCAAGGAAGGGGCCAATGAGAAACAGGGTCAGTGATTGGTAAGGGCAAGACTGGTAGAGCAGTTGGGTTGACGAGACCTTGAACTTCTTTTGGATGGTGTTTGTCATCTGATAAATGATCAAGGATTACAGAAACTGACCACAAAACAAAAACTCAAATGCATTAGAGCTATACAGCAAGCAAGAGGAAAAAAGCATTGGGTATTAGAGGAAAAAATACACACATTGACAACTTCTTGTGTTCAAATCATGACAACCTTCTGCTTATTTATAAGAGAGCAGTGTAAAGAGAAATAACAGCAGTTTGATCTCATGTTTTGATGTGAATGAAAACTAGCTTTTCTTTGCCTTCTAGAACACTAGAACACAAGAACACCAAGGCTAGCCACATGAAAATAGGAGATGCTGTTGAAAATATGTGCAAATCCTACTAAATAAAGGAAAAAACATTATCAGGCACTTCAACTTCAGTTTGTGGAAAATAAATTCGAGCTGCTGCTGAAAGGATACAATTTGAGCAATGCAAGTCGTGATAATTGCCAGCAAGGACAGTATGGATCCGACAGCATTGAGTTGCAGATCAGTGACAGTTGCAACACCAACACCAAGAAGGAGCACAGAAAGGGACATCTGGATACTCCGACTGCAGGGTGAAGTAAGAAACATGTTAGCTGATTTTCAAAAAAGAAAATGATAGCTGAAGATAATTATGGAAAAAATGCACAAAATGTATCGAACACAGACCTGAACTTCTTCCTGAAGAAAAGTGTCTCTAAAATGACAGTGCACGGGATGATCGCCAGCTTAGTCATCTAGATATAAAGGCATTTCAGCATCAGTTAGGTGGATTGATTATTGTCTAAGGAAGAGGAACACCAATTATTCAACCATAACAAATACTATATAAAAGACATTGCAAATCTAATAAAAATAATCTACAAAATGTGTCTAGCACAAGGAGAGTGGATGGTACATAAAGTTGAGATAAAAAAGTGTATCGTACATTGTGTCAAGAAAAAAAGGGCGATGGCATATTGTGTCAAAAAAAGAGTGTATGGTACATGACAACAAGAAGATAACTTTTTTCTTGACCTCTACATGAGTACTACGACATATTGAAAATAATGTATCACTGATGCGGTACCAGAGTACCAGACAAGTAATAATTGCAGGACCAGAGTGAAATATCTAGGAAATTCTGACTGGTACAAGAACTACATTAAGAAGATAGCTATGTACCTGGTAAAACCCAACAGAGTTGAAGCCAAGACTCAAGTTGAGGAGCCCAATGGAGATTCCATTAAGTACTCCAAATCCCATGACAGTTCTTGAATCGAAAGGCTTATGCTCAAAGAACTTCATCCATAATGCCACATGAAGGGAGCAGAATGTAACCAGCAGATGCCAGCTTGTCAAGGTAGTGGCTGCAGAAGACAAATACATATTTCACAAACATTAGAAGTCATTTAAATCAGACTTACATACTCCAGTGCAAGTTGATAAAATAAGATCTAGTACTCGTCCGTCAACAAATGTAAGGACTTCCACGATTTTTATGATAACATAGGCAGGGAGGGAAAAGACGCATGTACCCCTCAATCAAACACCTAAACCACATTGACGCAATTAAAGTACTGCAAATTCGGGTAACCGATGTCATAAATGATAGCTTTAAATCCTTTCTATTTAGGAGGATTAGGCCAGAAGTTCTTACATTTGTGGACAAATTTTGAAACCCAAGTCCTTACATTAGTGGACACAGGAGTAGTATCTTATTGCATTTGCGATGCAAAGTCTTGCAATTCAAGGCAGCACAGGCCTGAGCCAAATTATGAGTGCAAGTCAACCTACGTTATCGTTAAATAAAAACAAAATCGGAAGTTACGAGTTCTCCTTACGATGCATGGGTACATGAACTCCTCATGCAAATCAAAATGTGTCACCAGCACAAACAAGGATACTCCCTTGTGTCAAGCAACCTATGCAAAAAGCAAACAAGACATGACACCCAACCTCACTCACCAACTACATAGAAGTAACTCTAATCTAGAACATCAAGAGCCATCAAAGCTATAACAGAAAGCAAGTTTGCTCCAGGGTCACACATGTTTCACTTTCACCATTCACAATCAAACTGGCACCAATCAACGACAGTTGAAGTTCCGACAGATACCAATTGGCACTCCTAGTCCTGCCTCAAAGTTATCACTGAAGCTATAAGCCCTGCAACACCATCTGAAGTGCTGAACCTTGCGCACACATCTCCAGAACTACAGCCCCAATGGAGTACGCAGATCTACGCGAATCACCGAACGTCTAGCACGAGCATACACACATAACAAATCAAGAAACTGAGGCAGGAACCAGTCAGATCTCACACCGAAGTTAAAGCCGAGGGAGCTCATGAGCGCCTTGTTGCAGATGACAATGGAGACGGAGGACACCACCGAGAGGCTCAGCGCCCCCACCGTCCCCAGCTGGAACTTCTCCCCGCCGACGCCCATCTCCGCGGCCCTCGAAACGCAGCACCACCACACCACCGGCACCGACACACAAACCGAGGAATGCCCCCGAAAGATCACAAATTTCCAATCGAGCCGCCGGAATCACGCGGCCCGGTGCACCTGCAGCCGACAAAGAGCCCATTTTGATCAGCAAGCCGCGCCAGCAAGCGCCCACGAGAAGACGGGCTCGCGCCCGGTCGGACCTACCGCTCCTCCGTCGGCTTGGGCGGTCGGATCTGGGCGAGGAGGGCGCGAGTCTGGGCAGGGCGGCGGCAATGGCGAGGAGATCTGGGGGAGGAGCGGGCGGGATCAAGGCGGTGGCGCTCGTGCCCCTCTCCGGTCTCGCGAATCAGGGACGGGGAGGAGGGAGACGAGGAGGAGAAAATTGCAAATTTAGGACTCCAAACAACGTGCTTCGCAAATATAGGACTTCAAACATCGTCTTCGTAAAAATAACCCTCGAAACGTTGGCTTCTTGATTTCCATGACATTTGGTGTATTAAGACTCTTTTCTCATCGAAATACATCATACATGTATTTGTTCCTAAAGTGACCCTTTTACCCTTCTGGTCTATACGGCTCTCTCATTCCAGCCCCCGACCTGTGGGCAGATAGAGTTGCTCGACTCTTGCAACAGGCTCCTCCTCCTGCTCTGCTGGGGTGCTCCACCACCTGTTGTCTGCAATCCTGTAACCAGCGAGTGGCTTGCTTTGCCCCAACCGAGCGAGGCCCCTGGGCAGTATGGTGCTCCAATGAGAGAGAACAAGTGGATCCGCTCTGCTGTGCTAGGCTTTGATCCCTCCTCGAATTTCCATGTTTTTCAGCTACTGGAGACAGAATTCGGCATAACTGATTATAAAGTTGAGGCAATAGAGATTTACTCATCTGAAACTGGAAGATGGATTTTTAGTGAATGTGGTTGGGGTGCGGATGAATGCCATCTCTTTGATGGCAGCATGACGTATTTAAATAGTGTCATACACTTCACTGTCCAAGGCGGTGCAATTGCTGCGGTGGACACCCAGGGAGAGGCATGGAGGGTCAACCGTGTGCCCCCGCAATTCAGTGAATGCTATGGCAATGGCTTCACTGGCCACTCTGAGGGGCGCTTGCTTTACATGTTTGATGACGACAAAGGGGATTTTTTGTCAGTCTATGTTCTTGAGGATAGAGGCAGCGAGGAGTGGACTTTCAAGCACAACATCAGCAAGGCTGATCTTTTTGGACCAAGAAAGTGGACCTGGGGGCCATACTACAAGGTAGTTGCATTTCATCCGGATGCTGAATTGATCTTCTTCTATGACTGGCACCGCAATAGACTGATCTCCTATGGAAATACACGTATTTAGATGAGAAAAGAGTCTTAATACACCAAATGTCATGTAAATTAAGAAGCCAACGTTTCGAGGGTTATTTTTACGAAGACGAGGTTTGGAGTCCTATATTTGCGAAGCACGTTGTTTGGAGTCCTAAATTTGCAATTTTCTCGACGAGGAGGGACAGGGTGGATAGCTTCGCTTCTCTTTATTATATGGCTGGTCGGTCGGTCGCCGTCGGTGAGAAAGCTGATTAGAGAGAGGGCATTTGCTATTGCTATAAGAAGGGTATTTGACTCTGCAGTGGCAGTAATTACCTTGCTAATGTTTAAGATTTTTTTATGTGGGGCCAGCCTTCTTTCTTTTCTTTCCTGGAGTTGCAAAAAACCTAGCTGAATGGAGAACTAGCTAAAAGCAGCCGGACTCACACGAGGATATACCACTGAAAGTGTCATATCCTTAACTTATCCTGTCTTTTTTTTATCTCGAATTGTATATTTTGTGTTCAAAGTGCAGTACAAAATGTAGATTTTAGTGAAGAAATACTAACCGGTCTTTCTTTTATCTTGAATTATATATTTCGTGTGCAACATGGAATGTAGTCCTTCATATTGCTCATATTGCAAAGTGTAATACAAAATGTAGATTTTAGTGAAGAAATATTAACCGATCTTTTTTATCTTGAATTATATATTTCGTGTGCAACACGAAATGTAGACCTTCATATATCTTCGTATATTAACCAAAACAACCCTAAACTCGACCCCATCCCCCCCCCCCCACCCCACCCACCCACCCACCCACCAACCACAGGCATAGAAATGTCTTTGTTTTTGTCGTTTTCATGACCTATTTTGTTTGTTTGGTCATTTTCTACCAAGTGAAATGCTACTTACCGCCTCGGGTTAAGTAGCCATCACTTTTAGAAAAAGAATTATAGTCTATAGTGACGCATATGTCTTTCTCAAATGAATACAATGTTAAGCACTATAATTGTTCTAGGTGGATTGCCTCTCTCTAGGTCATTTATTTTTTTGACTATATATATGTTAACCATGTTAGCACGTTGACAGTCTTGAAGTGTGACTTGCCATTTTTTATTATAGCTCCCTTCATGATTAGGTAGCATGTTTATGTTTACTCTATAATGTGCTAAATAGAAGGCACAAAATATGAGAAGACACACTCTGCACTGAACATGTGGTTGCGTAGTTGTTTCTTCGTGTATATCACCAAGTGGATCATTTTTACTATATCAAATTATTGTGTTTCTCGCTCTTTTCTATTCTTGATTATACTTTAAGAAGTCCACTCAATAAATCTAATGATTGGAGATCTAACGGGTTATGAATATGAAGATTTGAAGTACTTTATGCCTATGCCTATGCCTATATGCCTTAGAGTCCACTCACCCGTTATCTTGTATAATTCATGCTATGATAATAGTGGTATCAGCCATCAACGTTGTACTTATTGCATGGAGAATGACAGTACGTATCACCGATGAGATGACACACCAGCATACAAGGATAGTGAGTTAGCAATCGATGGTGACAAATGTAGTGGGCCTGTTCGCTGGTTGGTGCTGGTGCTGGTTTAGGCTGGCTGGTGCTGATTTTTTGTGAGAGGAAAATACTGTTGGCTGGCTGGTTTGGGCTGGCTGAAACCAACAAGCGAATAGGCTAGTGTCCGTGAATCAAGAAGGTTGGATTGTAGCAATGAGGCGGTGGATGACGCCACTATAAATATTGGCTACAACTATAACAACAGACAAAAAAAAAGAGACATAGAAGGTAGCTCAAATCACAAATTAAGACATTTGTTAATTAGTTGGAATAAACAAACTTTATATTTTAGCAAAAATAGCTATGCATTTGTATTTGTTAGAAAACTCCCATGATCAATATATGTAAATGTAACTATGTCCAACTTTGGTTCAGCCGAATGTAAAATGCTGTGAGCTGGAAATGTGAATGATCAGCTCTGTTTTATGTGTGGTCCTGATCTCCAGTCGCTCGCCACTGACATACACAAACTCAAATTGAACCCACGCACCTTTTAATCACATGTTGATCCAATTTGAAATTCGTGGAATATACCACCTTCACTAAAAAAACGTGCAAATACTATTGTTTTGCCACTCGCACAACCGGATGGACGTGACGGTGTTCCTTGAACATGATCGGACACAATTAATGTAACCATAGAGTACTATGGGGAAGTTTGACTAAAGTGGTTGCTTGAAAGTTGGATCTAATAAGGCCAGTCTCAATGGAGATTTTATAGAGTTTTATGGGCATTAAATATACTGACATGGCACTGTCTTGATGAAGAGAGAGAAGATAAAAGTTTCATGGGAGTAGAGATAGTTTCATGGGGATGAAACTCTTCTGCACTGTTTCCAAAATATGGGTGTATTGAAAACTAGGAGATGAAACCTCCATTGAGACTGGCCTAATAGTGGAACACAAGCCAACAAAAGGTTGGCAGGTAGCCTCTCACTGGACACTGGGTGGTCTTCTTCTCGGCCTCATTTCCATGGGGAAGCAAAGAAAAAATGGCAGGGAGCAGCCAGCTTGAAGAACTCAACATACCATGTGGGTCAGTTGACCATGTGCCCTGCTGTGATCACAAATTAAAACCATGCCTCGACCGTTCCTGTGTGATCCGACGGTCGACGTGGCTCTTACCCTGTGTAGTGCTACTGGTTAGTTTATCTTGTTGGCCTCATTTCCATGAGAGTTATGGGGCTTAATTTGGTCATGGATCCAATGCTGCTCTTTGTTTTATGCTACTTTGTTATGCTACCGGAGCAGAGCTCATGTGCCTTAATTACCGTATGGTAATTAAGTTAGCCTTGGTCAGGCCAGTAGCACAGCTAGGTAAACTCTCCGTCTCAAAAAAAGGGGTAAATTCTCAAGTGTATGTGTGTTTTTTACTGCAAGTCTGCAACTGCATGGACAGCATGGCTACTGTATATATAGAGAGCATTGACCAAAGAGCAACGCAAAGTACTCTTTCACTATTTTCTTTGTTGGAACATTAGTACTCATTATTAGCATGATGGCAACCTTTGCAAGATGCAAAGGATCAATAATTTTGGTAACAAGGTTCCTTGCTTTACCCTTGTGCCATTTGGTGAAGATCCTTTTTATTCAAGAAAAGATGGGTGTGGCTGGCTTGCCAGGAAAGGGAGAGGTTTGGTAGTGTGAATGAATATGGTTTCTAGATCATGAGCCCCTTGCTTTTGGTCATCTTTTGACATGTGACCATTCACTTGTTGATGCCCCTGTCCAGCTTGGAAAAAGGCCATCTTCCATGTGCTGAAAGCACAAAAACTCAAAATAATGTTAGATATGACTTGGAAGCTGATTCCCATTCCCTCATATAACTTTTCCTTTTCTTTTCTCTTTTCATACAACACAAGAACACTTATTTCATTGATAATCTGATTCGAGTTGTTTTTGAATCGATTTTACGTAGTCATCACGGTCCCGACCGAATAAATTCGGTTGAGGAACCAGTTGAAGCATCACACTTACTAGACGTAGATCTAAATCAATTGATGTTCCTATTCTCTTCATTTCAAATTAAGGAACAGTTGTGATGTGATGGATTCTAACAAACGTATTATCCCTGACCAGTGCCTAGGCAATGGTCGACATCAAGGACTAGTATCTTCAGTCTTGGCATAAGTTGGTACCAAACCTAACTAGTACATACAATAGCTGATACAAACCGAGAAGCGTGTTCTTCGTGCTTTTACATCACTATAGCAATAGGACCCATGCTGACAGGCCACCGAACTGTTATTCCTAACATGGCTGTATTCAGTTAAGCTTCCTGCAAACAAGTTTCATGTGGCAAATAATCATACACATTTCTACATCGGCGTAACTAAGGAAAATACGATATATTACAAAAAAAACTTTCCATGGTGGAAAGAAAAGCTTGCCTTGTTTGACCATAAACCAAAACCATCCTTTTTAGCTATTGGGCTTCCAATTCCTACAAAGTAAAAGAAAAGATTTTAGTTACCATTGGAAATAAACTTCTTCGTATATACAGTTCTACACCCATACTCCCGCAGATCCTCCACTCATATTTATTCAATCTGAATACTTATAGGAATACTTAATCCAATGCAAAATGATAACTTGCAAGTGATAAATTAGCTGCATCAGGATAACTGATGTCATGTACA
Organism: Miscanthus floridulus; assembly: GCF_019320115.1. Classification (NCBI taxonomy): domain Eukaryota; kingdom Viridiplantae; phylum Streptophyta; class Magnoliopsida; order Poales; family Poaceae; genus Miscanthus; species Miscanthus floridulus. Next base: position 1,861,462 of record NC_089595.1, on the reverse strand, counting down.
ATGGACCACTAGAGATTTGCTTGCCCTGCCCTTTGGCCGAATGCGTTTGGACCGAAGTTAATAGAAACGGGGATCCCGATCTTCCGTCAGGTAGTGGTAACTATCGTTGTGGCGAAGAATGACACACTGATCCGGCTTCAGATCCTCCAACCGTCATGCAAGGTCCAATGGCCCAGACTCGAATGCGAAACACTCAAAACTAGGGGATAAATGTGAACCTGACGGTATACCTTAGCTCTGATTACCACTTAATAGAAACGGGGATCCCGATCTTCCGTCAGGTAGTGGTAACTATCGTTGTGGCGGAGAATGACACACCGATCCGGCTTCAGATCGAAAGATCGAACCCTGCAATCTTAGCTCCGCAACTCCTCTGGTTATCAACCGAGACACGGATCCGATTGACCTCACCAAGAAGGCTAATCCCTGCCTGCGCAACGAAGAACACAAACAAGAACAAGAAAGAAAGCAACCAAATTGCAGATGAATGATTAATCTCACGAAGTTGGGGTCTCACAAACCGATGAACGACGAAACTGTTCTTGACAGATTAGTCTAAGCAAAACCCAAACCCTAATGGAGGGGTGGCGGCTGTTTATGAAGACTCTAGGGTCATGCAAGACCCCTGGACGCGCCCCCTAATGGGCCCAAATATGATACACGGTCCATCGGACCAAAAGACGGTGTCGCAGCACCCTAGCAGATTCTGGACACTGACTTGTTTCGACGATTCCCGTTGATTCTGAAGGGCTTTTGACATGAGACCACTTGGATTAGCTTTCTTATCAAATTAGCTTTCCAACCATAAGTGGATCGTCGAAAACAGAGTCCGGATATGTCCTGGGTGACCAGTTTGAGACAGACTGGTCCTGGAGGCTGAGGCAGACTCGAAATCATGTTGGACTGGGCCTCCGGTTTCTGTTGAACGTCCTTGCTGGTCATCAATGCCTCCACCTCTTCCTCTAAGTCCCTCATGACCCTCTCCAATGTTCCTAAGCAAGATAACATCATTAGATAGTAGTCTATTCTTAAAAGTATGAAAATAATCGCTTAAGAACGAGCTCACCTCTAAATTGAGTTGACGCATTCGAGCCCAGGTCATTGGACCTTGCATGACGGTTGGACGATCAGCGGCTACATCCGAAGGAGTGATGTCCTCATCACAAGAAGCATGTATCCACCTCTTGTGATGATTTATTAGATATGCCATGCTCTTCACATATAGATGCTTGTTCTACTCCTATGTCTTGTGAGACTAACCTTTTGAAGGAGAACAATGAGCTAAATGAACAAGTGAATAAATTGAGCAACAAGTTAGAAAGATGCTACAACTCAAAAGTCACCTTTGAGCATATGTTGAAGACTTAAAGAAACTTTGATGACAAGAGTGGCGTCGGCTTCAAGACTAGCAAAGTCAATCATCAAGAAAGCCGCAATGACATAAGTGGCATTGGCTTCAACAAGAGCAAGATCAAGGGCACAAGATGGGACAAGAGAAGATATAAAAGGGAGATGAAGAAGCAAGAACAAGAGAAGCTCTCTCATTTCATGTGCTTCAAGTGCTATGAAATGGGACATCTTGTAAATGGTTGCCCCAATGAAGAAAAGCTCAAGTTAAAGAAAGAAGAAGAGAGGCTAAGGCATGTTAAGTGCTTCAAGTGCCGCACTTGAGGTCACCTTACCTTAATGTGCTCAACCAAGCAATTGGTGAAGCAACTAGAAGAGCCTCAACCAAAGCCACAAGTTGAGCAAGAGAAGACACCCCAAGAGCAAATCAAGATCAACCATGAAGGTGGTGGTGATTTGATGATAAAGAAGAAGAAAACAAGAAGGGGTGGAAAGGCAAGGCATACAATGCAAACTCAAGATGCCAAGATGATGCGCAAGAATGAAGATGAGAAGAAAAATTATGCTCACATCAAGTGCTTCAAGTGTGAAAGTACGGGACACTTTGCCTGTAAGTGTCCTACCAAGCTTGAGAAGAAGGCTCAAGCAATCCATGAGAGGCAAGGCAATGAGAAGCACCACATGAGCAAGGAAGAGAAGGCTCAAGCAAAGAGAAAGTGCTACTCATGCTGGGAAAGGGGACATATGGCACATTCATGTCCCCTAGGTGACATTTCTAAGCCTATTTCAATTGTTGATAATAATGTGCTTAGAAAGGATGGTAATGGTACCTCTATGGTTGCTATTGCAAAACATCCCGCTACTCATACTAAGGCGTTGCCTAAGTATGTTGCTTCTAACTTGAGAGGACCCAAACTAGTTTGGGTACCATCAAAAAGTGGATGAATGATTGTAGATACCATCGGCATTGGAGGCTTGATTCAATTGATTTCATATTGATCATCATATGTTGAATCAAGTTATGAAGCTTAGTGCATATTCAAACCCAATGCCAAGTGAAAATTGAGTGAAGTCCAAGTGCTATCAACATACAAGTGTCATATTCAAGTTGTTGGTGATTCATTGGATATATTTGATGACTTGCAAATAATTAAGTTGAAGCTTGCTAGTTGGATGATCATGAGCTAGCCAAGGTATATCTCTTGTTGATCATTCAATTTGGGTGCATATGAGTTGATTGAATTGGATAAATATGCAATGTTGCTTGCTATGAGATGATTGAATGAACAATTGATTAGTAGTCAAGTTTGGATTGATTTGTGTTGGATAAGTTCATAAGATGACATTTAGTAAGTGGATTGAATAGATTTATGTCTTATGAAAGTATTCAAACAAGTGAGTTTCAAGTTTGATTCATATTTGATGAAGTATAGCTCAAGTGATTGAAATATGTCCTATATTGAAAATCTGAGTGAGCTGTGATCTTAGCCATGTTTGAGTGATCATAACTTATTGGATTGACATAAAAAATGGTGTACATTCTCTAGACTTATGGTATGATATTCTTTAGAAATTTCATGAAAATTAGATAAGAAATGCTTCGGTCTTGGAGTGGTTCTTGTCAGCTATAGTGCAGCAGTTTTTAGCATGTAGCAGTGGTGGAAGAATTGAAATCTGGTAGCAATATAGAAGTCAAATGAATCTCAAATTTTTACAGTTGCTAGATAATTTAGTGAAGCACACCTCCACCAAATTTTGTGGTATTTGAATTTATACTTTGGGAAATATGCTTATTTCTTTGAAGGATACAGAATCTGCCAGAAAAATGACAAATGTTGGATTGAACTAGAGTCACTTTGATTGAAAGGTCCTCAAGTTAGAAACATGTTTACAAGTGGTTGAGGTATCTAAGTTTGGTTTTGAGATGATCTAGAAGCATGACAAGCAAAGAGTACAAGGCCATTTGATTGTGGGGTGTATTTTGCACACTTTTGGTACTCAAGATGAAGATCAAGATCAAACTCGAGTTGAAGATGAAGTTTAAAGTTCTAGATATGATTGGAGATCATTTGGTAGAAAGAAAATGACTTAAACAAGTAGAAAGAAAAGGACTTAAAGAAGGAATCAAGGTCATTCATTAAGTTAAGTCCATCACTTGGATCAATCAATCAAGCTATTTCAAGTGAGTATCAAGAATGGTTCTTTGGAAAGAGGTCACTTCTCTCTAGTATAGGGGCTTGCCGTCTATGTGTAGGTAAACCAAGTATGGTACTTGAAAGGCTAACATGGAAGTGGTGATCCGAGAGACATTTGAGATGCTTAGTTGAAACAATCAAAAGGGTTGATCAAGAAAAGTAAGCAACACCCAAAAGAAAGCTAGTCATGATATTTCAAATGGTATTCCAAATAGTTCTCTCATGCAAGCAAAGATCAAAAGATGAAGCAAGCCAACCACAACAAGAAAGTGCACTTGATCATAAGTGGTATTCATTTCATATGGGTGAAGAATGGAATTCAAAATGGTATCTATTGATCTTCACCAAGCTTATAATTGGACTTCACATTGCTATTGGAGTAATGAATTGGAATCTATGTGACTATCCTTTACTCCAACATAGCAAAGGTATCATTGTAATGTGCATGATCATTTCATCCCTTACTAGTATGCGGTTAGTGCATATAGTTCATACTTCATAGGATCATGCATAACAAATGAAATGTTTAAATTCATAGCCTACAACTATTGCTTGAATAATTAGTTGATCTAGTGGTTAGTATATGAATTTGTTCATGAGCTAGTGAACCCAAGTACTTGACTCAATTTGGATTGCTAATAAGTGACAAGTACAACATTGGCAAGATAACTCTTGCAAGAGGTGTGAAGAAGCTTGTCATTGGTTTAAATCGGACTTGGTAGCTTAGGCAAATCAATTTAGTTTAAGTTAACCATTGAAGCTCATGATAGTGATAAGAGTATAAGCACAGGATAACAATGCAAATGGATATCTAGTTTGTTGTTTCAAGTGGTATCTAGACTCAAGTATTTCATCAAAGAATTCACACATGATGTCTAGATCAACTCAAAGTGATATCCTATAAGTGGTACTCATGAAGATAGCAAATGTCCAAGAAATGGTCTTTATTGATAAATCCAACAAGTGGTTCCATACTAAAAAATTCTTTCAAGTGGTATCACATCTACATATGGTATCAATCATGCAAGACGATGGTTCCACAAGTGATCATCAAATGAAGAATGCATCCCTCACCTACAAGAGCTCAAGTGTATCAAATGGATGACCCATGCTATCACATAGGGGGAGGTATCCCACAAATTAATATTAAGATCAAATATCCTATGTGTGGTATCTCAAGAAGCCCTACATAAGATACAAGTGGTACAAGTTACAAGTGGTATCTACAAGTGGTGTCATTTCAACAATCAAGTGATGTCCATAAAAAATGCAAGATTCAAGCCTCAACCATCTACCCCAAATGCATACCTTTACATCAATGAGAAGCACACATTTTATGGAAATTGATGACAAAGGGGGAGAGATTGTACAAAGATATGAAAGCCTTGAGATTAAGATTGTACAAGAGAGATAAGATAAGATATAAAAGCTTTGGGAGAGATTGAGATAAAGAAGTAGAGGTTGGACATGGACATGGACAAAGAGGGAGCAACATTGAAGAAAAGAGATGGATCAAAATTCTTGGACAAGAGAAGCACACAAGTAGGGGGAGCAAGCTCATGAACTTTGATTAATTGCATTTGATATGTCCATATTCATGTGCTTGCTTGCATTGCATAAGTTCTTAAATTCAATATGAATGCTTGTGTGATGTATGCTAGTTGTAGAATTTGATTGATGAAATAAAAACTAGCATGCATAGGATGATAGCTAGACACTTCGTATGCTTTTCAAGTAATGCTAGTACCTTGTTTTTAATGTTGATCTCATGAGGTATCTAGTGTTTTTTGTTTCCAAGTGTTATCTAGCTAACCATGGTGCTAAGGATGAACTTAAAGGTGCAACTCCGATTGGTATCACACTTCAAAGGTTTACTCTATACACCTTAGCATCATTTAGTAGTAATTACTCTCCCACAATTTAAATCTATGCATATGTGCGAGCTTAAAATCAAACACTCTAGCACATATATAGGGGGAGCTAATACTACCATTTTGGGTTTGTGGTACTTGTCCAAAATCATTTTCACATGGTAAAATTGCTTGGGCAAGCAACATGAATCCAAAAGAACTTAATTTCCATATCTTTGTAGAGTTGTCATCAATTACCAAAAAGGGGAAGATTGAAAGGTCCTTGTGTGGTTTTGGTAATTGAGTGACAACCTAGGTGGACTAATTGTGTTCATGTAAGATACACATGTGATTAGTCCATAGGTACATGTGTGTGAGCAACATATGCCATGAAGGTGAAAATGGCTTAGAGATGTTGCAAAGCTCACACATGTGATGATGAAGGAGCTCATTGCAAATGAGACATGAAATTGAGTCATGTGATCAAGGTGGAGAAGATCAAGACATGACTTGGCTTGATGGACTGGTTGCAAGCGTGAAGGGCAAGTCAAAGGCTTCGGAGCAATAGACCGCGTGGCGGTGAAGCTTAAGCAAGACTTGGCGCCGATGGACGAAGGCAACGGTGAAAAGCAAGTGAAGTTGAGATCGATGAACCAATATGATCATGTGATGATATGAAGTGGATTATATCATTGTTGATCATGTTGGTGCATGTGTTGCATCAACATTGAAGGAGATGGAATGGAATGCACAAGGCAAAGGTATAACCTAGGGCATTTCATTTCACCGGTCATAGGTGTGTTGAGAAGTTTATGACTAGGTTTAGGATAGATGGCCGTACTATCAAGAGGGGCAAACTTATTTGCATATCGGTCATCTAGTGCCACTCGAGTGATCTAACATTGCATCGTCGCTAGGATTGAGTGGCGTGGCAAGTTGAGTGACTAATCCTTTGGAAAATAATTGTGAAAATACTAACACACATACACATGGTGATGTACACTTGGTGGTGTTGGCACATTTGCAAAGGACATGAAGTTGGAGTTGATGTGGATCAACTTGGCGAAGTAAAGGAGGTCATTGTGAGTGATCGGACGCTGGGATTCTACGTCCGGTCAGTAGCAGCCATAAGCGTGCGATCTCGGTCTTCGACCGGACGCTGGCGCTGAAAGCGACCGGACGCTGGCTAGGTGCGTCTGGTCGTGCTGACATGGTTGCACAGAGAAGAGGAGAAGGACTGGACGCTGATGCTGCGTTCGATCGTGACCAACCGGACGCGTCCGGTAGTGATTTCTCGCTTTTGGAAGCTTACTGGAAGTGACCGGACGTTGAGGTCCTATGTCTGGTCATTCACTGTGCAGTGTCCGGTCACAACTTAACCGTTGAGATCGAGCGCTCAGTATTTGAATAGAGGCCACATGTGGCGAGCATCCGTTGACCGGACGCTGGGGTCCTGCGTCCGGTCGATCTGACCAGAGCGTTCGGTCAACCCGAGTTTTGCCCAGTGAAGGGGTAACGGCTAGTTTAGCCCGTGAGGCTATAAATAGAAGGGTGTCTTGGCCATGGCTGGTGCTGAGTACCTCGGGAGACTTTGTGTCCATGCTTGAGAGTGCTTGGGAGCCCTCCATCTCACATATGCTTGATAGTGGTCATCCGATTATGTGAGAGAGCGATTCTAGTGCGATTGGATCGTGAGATTGCATAGAGTGGCACTAGGTGATCAAGTTGCAAGCCAGTGGTGCTTGTTACTCTTGGAGGTTGCCACCTCCTAGACGTCTTGGTGGTGGTCTTCGTCGAAGCCCGTAAGAAGCTTGTGCGGTGCTCCGGAGAAGAGCTTTGTGAGGGGCATTGTGCTCGCCCCGCGGGAGCCACGAAGAGCAACTCTAGTTGAGTGTGTCATTGAGCTACCCTCACTTTCGGGGTAGGTTCTTGCGGTGCCTGACGTGCGGGCTTGGCGGGTGATGCCAATTAGCCGCCGAACCACCAAGTGAGTGGTCGACACAACAGGGACTAGTGTGTTGGCAAGCACGTGAACCTCAGGAGAAAAATCACCGTGTCAACCTTGTTCTTCCCGTTGGTTTGCAATCCCTTTACACAAGCTTGTGATTACTTTTATATACATTGTGCTTGTGTAGTAGCTCTTGTAATTAGTTAGCTTGTGTAGCTCACTAGTTACCTTCTTGCTTATGTAGCATAGAAGTAGCTCTATTGCGTGGCTAATTTGGTTTGTGTAACCTTGTTAGTCACATTGCTTAGTTTATGTAGCAGGTATTTGTGCTCTCTAATTTGGCATTGGTTGCCTTGTTATTGAGCATTGCTAGTGTGCTTTTGCTTACTAGCATGTGTAGGAGCTCCCTTGTTGCTTAAAGTACTAGTAACATAGGTTTGTATGACCTTACTTCTAGAATTGGTTAGGTGAGCTCTAGCCAGCCCGACACCTTTGTTGCTTAATTAGTATCTTTGGAAGGTGCTAGAGAACATAAATAGAGGGGTGTAGTCTTGGCTAGACCGATAGTTTTAATTCCGCACTTGTTTCGGTTAGCCAACGCTGTTAATTTTAGAAATGACTATTCACCCCCCTCTAGTCCGCCATCTCGACCTCACAGCGCGGCGGTGGCCCAGTCACGTGGCGTGGCCCACCGACCAGGCGCGGCCCAGCCAGGGAGCAGGCCGGCCCAGGCGGGGCGCGGCGCGTGGTGCAAGCGGCCTAGGCGTGTCGGCCCAAAGCGGCAAGCAGCAATGGCGCGGATGTTCCAGCAAACTGGCCCACGCGCGGCCTGCCCATTTGGCCTGACGTTTATACAAAAACGACCCTGCGGTTCGATCTATTTCGTATTCTACTATTCATGTGAGTCACGTACTTTGCAATAACAACCCTGTACAATATTTCTGCTTGGATTCATACCCTTCATTCCATCTTCAACATCAGAGGACAGACGGGGAGCAATCCGTCGGCGGTGGGAACAACGTGATGGGATCGAGGAAGGCACGGAGGTGGCAAACCACCCACCGGCGAGCCCCACGGGGACCCATGCGGCCGCGAGCTGACCACAGCAAGAGCCGAGCTGGAGCTCCGAAGCCTGCCCACGCGAGCCATGGAGGCAGGCATGCCGGCCGCGGCAGGGGAGGCGGCAACGGTGGCGCTGGTGGAGGTGCTGGCTCGGCGGCGTTGGAGGCGGTGAGGAAGAAGAGGGGGCGCCGGCGTGGAACATGCGGGTACTAGCGAAGGAGGGCTGGGCGGCGAACTACGGAAGTCACAGCGATGGCGGACGAGCGACGTGGCATGGCGCTGGCAAGGCAGAGACACCGGGGTGGAAGAGGAGGGGCAGCGCTGCGGTCGGCGCGGACGGACCGGCGAGGCGCTGCGGCTCAGCTGGTTGCGGCATGGCAGCCCAGCAGGGGCGCCCGGCGGTAGCGGACATCAGCGGGGACTTAGCGGTTCACAGCCTGGCGCGACGGCGTTCTCGCGCGGTGTGCTGGCCATGGCGGTGGAGGTGAAGCGAAGCCGCGCGCGGACAATAGCGGGACGGCCTGGTGCAACGGCAGCGACGGACCTAGTCGAGCTCGGCGTGGGCGCGCAGGGGGAATGGAAGAAGCAGCGCAGAGAGCGTGCGGACGATGGCGGGGTACTACGGACTGGAGCTAGGACGGAAAGCAGTGCCAGGTAGCGGGGCAGCGGCAGCCGCAACAGGAGGGGAATGGCGCGACTGAGGACTGGGAAGCGGCTGTAGGACGGGAGGAGCGGCAGCCTGGTGGAGAAAAAGGAACAGAAGCAGCACTTCCCCCCACAGACTTGGTCACGGTGACGAAGAGGATGGGAGCACGAGATAGACTGATATGATTGAAAGAAAGACAACAAGCCAGAGATGGGGAGGAACAGTGGGAAGGAAACAGCAGCGGCTCTGTCACTTAGTTCATAAACATGGCGTGATAGGATGTCCTGGCCCAACATGGCCGGTAGGGTCAGGCCAGGCAGCGATGCATCCCATCATCACTGCGACCGGGGCCACGGTTACGTACAGCACCACAAAGATATGTCTGTGCGCAGCCACGCGCAATAGCGACGCGGCAAGCAACGCGACGACACAACAAGTCGGACGACTGATTCAGAGAATGGGGACGCGCCACCGTCGCCACACTAGCGCCTAGACAGGACGACTCGAACCTAGTGAGACGCGAAGGCAGCCACCCGGCAAATCCTTCATTAACGCGCATGTCGTACCGTCGAGGTAGGTGAGCTGAATGGCCAGCGGTACCCTCGTCATTATTTTTAAACCAACAACATCACATTGGCACTCGAACAAGCGTACCAACATATTCACGAGGTTCGTATCCTGCTGATGATATGATTTTTCCCGTTTATATTTTATATCATTTTAACTTCCAAAAATTCGTTTTCTAAAACAACTTTATGCATGTACAAGCATAACTAAAGCTCTAAGGTTTAGCAATTTACTTTCAACAATTTTTTTTGTTTATAGAAATTATTTTTCATGCCCAATCAAATGAACAAGCCATTCGCCATTTACTTGCTAGAATCATTATCGGACATACCTAAATATTTCTACGCACTGCATAATTTATCTAGGGTGTTTATTCGAGTCCACAAAACTAAGTCACACATGATTCATTCATCACGTCGAGTACATTTTAAATCAAAAACCCGAGAAGCTCGTTTCGGAAATTTCTCTTAGGCCTAAATTACGGTGCTAAACGAGTTAGTAACACCAGGGGTGTTACAGAAGTCTTTGGGAGAACTTTAATGTGCAACTGATCCAACATGATGTCGAACCCTCGGAAATTAACTCTAGGTGGGAGGCAGCAGCCCAAAAGGTTCCAAAAGATCAAATGTGGAGATTCAATGGCATGGTTATTTACATATTATTTGTTCAAAAAATGGTTATCTACATATTGTGGAATCTATGGAAGGAAAGAAATCGTAGAAATTTCGAGAACATGTTCTAAAACGCCGAGCAAGTGGCATCAAGGGCTAAAGAGATTGACATGAGAAAAAGAGCTTTAACCGCCGCGGGACAGCCCTTGATATCCCGTTTATTTTTTTCTTTACTGCATGGAGCCTAAATGTGTCCCAGTGGGGAAAGAGTCCCCATTATTGTGTATAAACTCTTTTCCTACCTTAATTGAAAGGCAGAACTCCTGCCACTTTTTTTTTAAAAAAAATTATGTCTGCTACGCACTCATAAAGCAAATTGTATTTTGGATGCAAATGCAATTAGCTTTTGGATGCTAATCGCGAGAATGTATATTCTTCCTCATCATGCTTTTGAGAGGAAAAGGATCAAGCCCTTTATAAGAACTGAAGTTTTTATCGGAAGGTCTGGATTCCACACACGAAACACAACATCAGCCTTCTGTACTCTTCTATCCCGCACCTTATTTGGGAGGGAAAATGAAGTAAATTTCCCCACCAATACTAGGAGATTGTGTCTAAGGCCCCAGTTGTGCTATTCCTTTTCCTGTAGATGCTGCATGAAAATTTCCTAGACCTGTGAAATTTGGGGAGTTGATAGATTTCATTTCCAGGCTTCAAAAGCTATTTTTTCTAAGAAAAAGAAAATGTCTATATATTGGTTTAGATGTCGTGACCTGACGTCCATAAATGTCCATCGTCCGTGTTAGCAACTTTAGTTCATATCCAAACTTGTGTTCAGAAAACTCGACTCTTCAGGTGCATCAGTTAGGTCGGCTCAGGATTGTACTCAGTCAACCTCAACACCTACCTTTGTGTCTAGAGCACAGGTAAGACCTGAACTGACTCCTGCAGCCCGTTACCTTCCTTTGTCCTCGCATATAACAGTCCTAACTCAGAAGAGTCCAAACACATCTTAGATGAAAAGAGAGGACTCATGTGCAGTTCAGTTATTGACCACATAAAGTCGTGACTGAATAGCTGAAAACGATAAAGGTTCAAGCATACCATAACATCCATAACGTTCAACAGTTGACAACAAGAACAAAAGCCATAGGAGTATAAAGGAACGGCATGAATATCCCATCCCATTACATTCTACACACATACCACAGAATTCTTCACAACAGGCTGCACGGCAGAAGTTGCAAAAGAACAAGGCTAAAAATAGAACAGACCCAGAGACAAGCAACTGTGCAATTCATTGGCAAACCGACATTGTTCATTTATCAGGTTGCCATCACAGCCGGCCTCCTGTGGCCTTGCAACAGCTGCCTCAGCTGCTGATACCCGCTGCGGTAGTGTTCAATGGAGAAGCACAGCTGCCTGATGGCCTCCCGCTTTCCCTCTGCGCTCTCGGATATCACAAGCTTCTGCTTCTCTACCTCTTCTTCCAGCTCAAAAATCTGTGCACGCAGCTCTGACAAGGACCTGTGTGCAGTATCAAATTCTGCCATCAGCTTGGCATGCTCAAACTGAAGCTGATTTAAGTGGTCATCCATCTGCTTCATCTTTTTGTCACGAGTCGTAATATCAGCTAGCAGTTTGGCCAACTCAAAATCAACTGTGGCTTTCTCAGATGACAATAATTCAAGCTTTCTCCTGAGATCAGCAATATCTTGATTGAGGACAGAAATCTGCTTCTCATTTTCGAGAGATTCTTCTTCCTTGTCAGCATAAACTTGCATAAGCTCTGCCGCCACAGAGGACAATTTGCCTTCAAGAGAAGCGTTTGCTTCAGATAACTTCAAAAGATCTGCAGTAAGAGAGGACTGCTCATGTGAATGTTTCTCCAAAGATTCAGACATAACCTGCTCCAGCTGCTTGATCTGGTCTCGAAGTACTGATTTCTCTTCTAAGGCTCTTTCTAGCTGGGCTTCCAGGTTCTTGATAGTTTCTGGTAGCTTTGCAACCTCTGTACCTGAGACCTCAAGGGCTCTTAAAAGTTGCTCAAACTCATTAGCGCGTTCTTTGAGAACTTCTTTCTCCTCTGCAACCTTTTCTAATTCTGCTTGTGCATTCCTTATTACTTCTTGCAGCTTAACTATCTCGGAAGCTGAATATTCTAAGCTGTGAGCTGCCTGCTCCAGTTCTTTAATCCGAGACTTGAGCTGCAATTTCTCATGTGAAATTTTTTCTAGGTCACCTTCCATATTCTTGATGACTCCATGGAGCTTTCTAAGCTCATCCTCGACAGTAGACTTATCATGCAAATACTTCTCTGAGAGTACTCCAAGCTCATGTTTGCACTTATCAATTTCAAGATCACGATGTGCCAATTCAACCTCAAACTGCTTAGCAGCTGAGGCCATTGCACCTTTCAGCATTTCAATCTCATTTGTGCGCTCAAACAGCACAGCTTCCAATGCTTCCTTTTCAATGTTGACTTCTGTTGAGCTCTCTAAAGCAGAATCCCTTTCTTCTGGATCCTTCTGAAGGTTGTTGGATTCCACATCTGAAGTATGCAGTTTTTCTTCATGTTCAGCAACTTTTGAGTTGGTACTCAAATCAATCTGGCAATGTGCATGCTTTTCCTCTGAAGCATCAAGTTTTCCCCTTGCTTCTTGAAGCTCATCTTCTAGCTCAATAATTTTTTGGCTCAGGGCATAAACAATACTGCCATTTTCCTCTTTGGCCTCATCAAGCTCTGAATCAGAATCTGAAGATGATGAAGACCTTTCACTACCCTTCTTGGATACATCAGAGCTAACACCAGAGCCAATGGAAATATCAAGGAAATCTGGCCCAGGCTTTTGCTTTTGCTTTTGCGGTGGCAAATTTTCTTGCATGTCAGACTTTGGAGATGAGGAACATTGTGTCTCAGAATCTGATTCAGAGACACCAAAAGAGCCATATGATTGAAGAGATGATGGAATGTTTTTGCGCAGTTCTCCAGTTACACTGTCATATCGCGCAGCAAGAGCACGATACATGCGATAGAAGTTCTCCACATGAGTAATAAGTAAAGGCCGCTTCTCGTAAAACACCTCAGCTTTTTCTGCAGAGAACTCCCCTTCACCAATGAGCCCCAGCATTTGTTTCACCTGCTTCTCCATTTCTGTCCATTTTAAAAAACACTTATATTCAGAAAACAACCAGGCATGCCTAAGTGGGTAATAAGTATTAAAATAAAAAAAGACTGAGGCACTATAAACCGTCTTGTGTAGCGAAGAATAACATGTCAGATTGTTTGGTGAGCACACAAGATCACAGTCCTTACCTTCTAGATTCTCAGAGAGCCACTTAGAATTTTGTGGACTAATATGACTGTCCCACCACCATGAGCGGGATTTTCCTGACTGTGCCTTTCTCTTCATCTTCACCAAAATATATGAAAATCTCCTCTGATATGCAAACCTAATTGAGATTCAAAAGGAACAACAGTGAGTAGTTAAAAGGGTGCGCATGATGCAAGCAACATGACTATCCTTGTTAAGAAAGCTGCAAGTGCAGGAGAAATAGAACCCCATGTAATCTATAAGAAATTTAAGACAGTCGAATAAATCATTCCAGTAGTCATAATAATGTAATCCATGAAAGAAAGGGAAAAAAATAAGTAGTAAAAATCTTTAAAACACAGAAATGTGTAAACTGCTGCCACAGGCCCATAACAAGTTATGCTATTAATTCCAGTTCCAATTAAGTACTACAACTTACCTGTATAAACAAAATAAAAATATGCAATGCTCTAGCCAACAGAGTCGGTCTTGCCTGCTCTTTAGAACATGGCAATTACTAATAATTTGTCAGAGAAAAGAGCAGCCTTGTCCTAGAAATAAGGATGGCAAGCAGCAGGACTAGAATTCAGATGCAAAATGCCAGGGACCAGAAAAATGTCACTTAATAGCTACCAAGAGAGGCAAGGAATCATTCCACTATGATCTTATCAGAATCGCTGTCATCAAGCCCAGGAGAAGCAATAATCTGCTATCCAAAAAAATAGTAGCATACAAGCATTGAACGATAATGACCCTTTCTCTTCCTAAAAGGAAACATACTACTTTAGGAAGACTTCTGAAAAAGAGATAACATGTGCATTCTGATTTCAGAGAAACATACTACATTATATATCAGGATTAACATAAGAGAGGGTCAGCGACAAATAAATTTTATGCTTTGTGAGCAGTCTTGTCAGAAAAATAAATAAATATACATGTATATTGGGACATTTAGAAATTAATGACAATGAAGTTGATCAGACCTTGTATACCGATCAATTCTTTACATTATGAAAGGGCTGGGACTTGTTTATCACAACTGACAAGTCCAAGTGCAAAAGACACAGCAACTACAGCTCTAGAGCTGTTAGGTAGGTCAGGGAGCACGATTCAATGAACTGGAAATGAACTGAAACATAGACAAGAAGAATGGACAACACAAAGTACTACCCCACATTGATCAACACCTGAGGGTTGAAGCAAGATGCCGCAAACTCGCGACCAAAAATGCACTTGTCAATGTCCAGCGATGTAACAAATGAGACCACTCAAATTTAATACTATTAAGTATCTGGGATCCACAAAACAAACATGGCAGGGACGGGCACATGGAAGCCTGAGGTGATGGTCATTACCCCTGAGCGATCAGTTTCATTGAGTAATAAACAGAAAATAAAGCTATGAGTTTCCAGCTGCGCAAAATAACTAATTTAATGCATGGCTGAAGAAGTAACGTGTTTGCATTTTTCTGTTTTCCAATCCATGAATAAATGCCCTTATAAATCTGTCGAATTTTAAACTGAGAAAATGTTATCCCCGTTCATTTGTAGGTGGTACCAGTATTTAAAACTAAGAAAATGTTATCCCCGTTCCACACATGGGAACATGGGACAAACTGATGCCATTCCTAGCCCATGCCTGCGAAGGATCCAGATAACTTTGCCTAGTATCAAGGTGGCCACAAATGGTACTGCCGATATTTCAGATGAACGCAAAGTTGTTGGAGATTTCCACAGCAAAAACTAAGGAATGAGCACAGATGAGCTAAATGAATTGCAGCCAGATTGGTGCCTAAAGGCTGCTGCCTAGTACAAGACAGCAATCTAAACAAGACCATCACACTCCCACAATCCCAGTAGCAGCATTCACTCTTGACACGGTTGAGCATTCAAGGCAGCACAGAAGCATCCGTGGATGGCTCCTGGAAGCACAGCATGGGTCGAATTCCCCCGAGACTGAACAGATCGGAGCCGCGGCAAGACCAACAAACAACAACAGTGGAGTCAGTCCCCAAGGGGCAGCAAGATTTCGTGAAGAGAAGGAGGCCATGCGAGAATCATCAGAGCCGGACGCGACGATCGCCCGCTCAACCCCCCAAAACTAACCAAAATCGAGAAGCAGAGATCGACAGAAATCCAGAGAAGCCGAGATTCCGAGACACCGCGAGAAGAAGGAAGAAGATGAAAAAAAATTCCGCGTCACAAATCCACCACCAACAATCGACAGAAGAGGGCGAGGAGGAGGGGCCAGGGGGCAGGCATTACCGGAGCTCGCAGATCAACAACGCGAGCGCAGGGAATGGAGTGGAGGCAGAGCGCAGCAGCGGTTGCTGTTCCTGGCACGCGGAACTGCGGAATGGTGGGGGTCGAGCACTCGAGCGAGCGCTAAAGCCCAGAACCCGCCGGAGCGCGTGGGCGAGCGTTAGCGCGCAGTTACCTTAATGCCCCTGCCGCCTCACCAGCCGAAGGCGTTTAATTTAGGTTATTTTATAGTAATAATTTACCAGCGGGAGGAGGCAAAGAAAAGGGTTAACGGCGCTAATTTAATTGCGAGGGAGAGGGTGGGTGGGCGCTTCCGTGGTGGGCCCCACGAGGGCCGGGCCGGGCCGGGCCGCCGGTTCTGCTCGCTGCCGCGGGGACCGAATTTTTTACTATTTGGCTCTTTTTTCGAAAGTTTCTCTCAAATAGACCCCTGGCGGAAACAATTCCAGAAATGGACCCTTGGCTCGGCGCCAGAGTGACTGGCGCCAAGCTCGGCGCCACGGTCACTGGCGCCGAGGTCCTGGGCACGGGAAAATGCCTGCCAGGGGCTCGGCGCCAGAGTGACTGGCGCCGAGCCACCTGTATTTAACCCATCCTGTACTTCTTCCCCGAGCGTTCTTCCTCTTATTTCTCCTCGGGTTTTTTTCTCGCCACTTCACCCTATCTCACGAATCGACATATTGGACCTTGAAAACCTTGATTTGATCCGTAGATCTTCGAGAGCAAGGTATACTCGCTCACCTCCTTGTTTTTCTCGCATCGATTCGGTACATATTAGTCGGGATTTTTGAACCTAAGAATCGTCATCACTTAGGGTTTCATTGTATCCCTCAATATATGTATTATACAACCGTAGGTTCATTTCAAGGCGTGGAAAAAGCTAGCAAACCAAGCCGCATGTAGTTATGTTATGGGTTTATTGTTGTGGATGAAATGAGAAACCCTAGGTTTAGGGTATAATTTTAAAAGCTTTTGGTTCTTAGAACGAAATTGATTGTATTGTAGTTATGGTTCTCATTGATATTTTGTTGTAATGTTTTTATTTATGTTTGTTAAATTACATCCTATTTGTTAGATGCAAGAAATGTTTCGGGAGGAGTTTTGGTGAAAACGGGGTCATCCTCGAGAATTATACCCCGACGCGTCTAGCAAAGATGCCCCCGTTCCTCCTGACCTTCCTGTCCCTAACTGTGACTGTGGTTTCCCGGCCCATGTTTTTCAATCGAAACATCCGGACACAGCCACGCGTTGCTTCTACACATGTAGTCGGTTTAATGTAAGAAATTGTTTGTACTATCCTTTTTCTTTATTTGTTTAAGTATGGTACTAATATTTTATTGGAATCTCGTTGTGTAGGACCATGAGAGATGCTTTTTCTTTCAGTGGATCGATGGTGCAGACAAGTTTGATCCTAGGTACCTCTTTTTCGACGATTGGTTTAGAGGGAGACATCCACGTGAGCACTTCAAGCGGTGGGTTCCACCCTCCCTAACCCTCCGGCAATGACAGCTAAGGAGAAGCACCTAGCCGTAGTTAGACGACTCGAGGAACCTCCTCTGTGTGATTGTGGAGATCGAGCTGTGATAAACCCTGAGAATACGTTGAAGTTTGTGTGTCCAAACAAGCATAAAGTAAGTGCAAAGTGTATGTGTTAAAATCTTGAGCTATATGTGTTTATGTACTAATGTCTCATTATTTAGGTGTATTCAATGGCGAAGTGTCGTTTCAAGGAGTGGTTGTATGGTCCTAAGAACCAATGGCCGGAAGAACCGCGGAGGGTTAAGGAAAAGAAGAAAGAACGGGTAATCTACAAAGCACCTCCTGTCATGTGCGAATGTGGTGTAAAATCCAACTATGGCCTAGTCCATTCAGAGCTTGGAATAGGTCATTATTGCGGCCATATGATTGAGTATGATGAGGTTCGTTATTTTTCTGGTAAACATGAAATCATATTTTGTTTGTTTTCCTAATACATATATGATATATTATTCGTTTTGAACAGAGCACTAGGAAATGCAGTTGGGAATGTTATGATGGTCAAGCTAAGTTCTTGGATGAACTGAAGAAGAGGCAAGTAATTGCATGGAAGAGGGGATATGGACCTGACTACGTCAACCTATTCGTTAAACATCACAAAGAAAAGATGCGTGAGTTTGCTAGACAGCGTGGTATTTGTAACCCGATCGATGTTGGCCTTAACAAATAGGGATTGGAGAGGCGGACGACGTTAGAGGAGGAGAGGGCAAGGAATGAGGCAAGGGAGGAGACAAGAGTATAGATGCAGGTCTTGAACGAGCATGTTGCTACATTATGTGCCAGTGAGTGCTTGAAAACCTTTTTTCGTTGCCTGGTTTTAAATGTAATATTATCGAGTTGCTAACTGATTGTATTTTATACATCAAGGGATTGGTTGCAGCGGGGAACATGCTACAGAGGTGGCTCGTGCAAGGTATGAGGAGAAGAAGTTAGATGGCCATAGATCACGAGGTGGTCGCACCGTTCAATCACCGATTGTGCTGTGTGATGATGGAGACGAGGATGAGGACGACACTGGCAGACTGAGTGAGCTCATTGCTCTAGCAAAGGCGGGCATATAGGCGCAGGAGGCTGAGGATGACACTGGCAGACTGAGCGAGCTCATCTCTCTAGCAGAGGCGGGCATTCAGGCGTAGGAGACTAACGACGATACTGGCAGACTGAGCGAGCTCATTGCTCTAGCAGAGGTGGGCTTACAGGTAGAGGAGGATGACGACGCGTTCTTCACTCAGGCCGCAGCGGCCGCAGATAAAGCGGAGGCCGCTTACTACAAGCGATAGGCAGGTCAGAGCAACGCAGTTGAGCCTAGCCACAGCAACAGGGTTGTAGTAGAGGACTGGTACTCGGATGATGAGTTGCTTACTCAGTACGTTTCAGATTGAGGATTTGGAAGTGCATTTGCCCCTTTGTCTACTATCGACACTTAGTTGTACTATTAATATGTTTTGTAATGTGACATAGTATCGAACTTTTCATTATGTGGTTGTTTTTATTATCAATGGTCTTAATATTCCGCTTAATGATACGGACTTATTTCCATTTGAACATGTGCTGCAAAAAACAGTTAACGACATACGACATTATAGAAATCAACACACGAAACACATTAAATGGCATGTGACTACATGTACCAAACCTGGGTACATAGTTTTCTTTGACTAAACCTAACATGCCTTAGGTAATTAAACCATGCCTTCGGTAATTAAACCTAACATGCCTTAGGTAATTCAACCTGGGGTTCTCCACAAGAAAAAGATAAAGTCATTCTAGTAGTGTGGCCACATAGCAAATTGTGTTGCACCTTCTCCATAGTAGCCTCCCGTTGTTGTTGGTGGTGGTGGCGGGGGTGATGGGGGAGACCCCTTTTTCTTGTGGTTAGGGCAGGTGCAATATGGATCATTGCAGAGTGCCTCCTGTGAATCGGCACCATTATTGTTGTCGTCCTATTCGTCGTCCTTGTAACCGCTGCTAACTTCCCTTTCTAGATCGAAGATACGGTCTTGTAGGTAGTAGATGTACTCCGCATGCGGATAAATAGGTTGAGGATCGACCCACCTACTGAACCCACAGTTTTCTTCGGCTAAGGAAGACTACAAAAAGTATGTCGTGTAAGTGATATACAAGACAAACATATTGAAGAAACAAATAGTAATAGCAATTACCCATGCTCACGGGCATTTGAAGAAACGACGACCTCCATCTATTCCCTTGGTGAACATCTACACTAGGCAGTCCTCACCATGCATGCATTTTGGCCACTCTTCTTTCCTTTCATCGTATCCTGTCAGTGATGCCTCTTTGGTGAAATCACTTTTGCTCTCAACTGGGAACCTCTCATAAAGAGCTTCCTCAAAGAAATCGGGACCAAGAGGACCCTCCCACCCCCAGGTAGTTTTCTTCCCCTTTCCTCTCCCTCTGGACGACCCTCCAGACATTGGTACTACAACGAAAGCAAATGCTGAGGAGTGTTCTTCTTTCTTATTGTTTGTGTAAATGAGAGGGAGTGAGTGGTTATTTATAGGTTGAGAGGAGGAATGGAGGCCTGTCAATGTGCCATGTCAGCGATCCGTGTGCCTCTTCACCTCAGCCCTTGGATCAAACAATCATAAGATGGATGGTGGAGATAGAGTTTAGTTGTGCTTCCTTGCATGTTGTCCTTGCATCTAAAAGGTCTATATCAGTGATGTGATAATTCGATGCTGTCCGTGTATCTGAAAAGTCTATGTTTATTGTCTGAAAAGCATAGATTCGTTCACTGTTGCTTGGTAATCCTAGATTCTTGTACACAGCGTATGTACAAATATTCTTGGATTATAAACGTAATAAATTTATAGTTAATCTGTGTACTACATTTGTGCCTTTGTATAAGTATAGTATGATTAAAGGTTCACGCAAAAAATTCGCAAGATACGGTCTTGTATTAGAAGCATCCACAGTTACAAACAGAGACATCAATATATATTCTAAACATTTAATTATCCAACAAGCATAATGCAACCACAACGATAGCATAATACAACCAACATAATATGTCATGCAAAGTCCAAATAGTCCACAATGTCCATACAGTCCCGAATAGTTAAAGAAAAGTAAATACAAAATTCATAATAGTTCATAGTAACACCTACCACGTCCCTCACTGTCTCCTACTCTTGCCCCTACCCTTGTGACCCAGAGCACTGGTGCCTGGAGTGTAAGGGTCACGCGGACGACGTCGCCTAGTGCCTAGAGGCGGTGTAGGATGAGTCGATGGAGCGTCATGGAGCTGAGAGGGCCGAAGCTCATCGTGCCTCTTGTCCATGTCATCGTCGTCGTCAGCCTCCTCGTCCTCCTCCTCGTCCCCTGTAGCTACTTGACTAGAGGAACCCAAGGCTCCTCTTCCTGCGGAAGGATCGTACACGTCATGCGTCGTGTTTGTCCTGCAACCATAATGACCAGCCGCATGGCGTAGACGACGTGACAACCTCTGTTGTACAAAACTATGTTAACTGAAAGAATATAATGTATTAATGATTTGTTTGAAAGAATATTTTTAATCTTACATCTAGGAAGCCAAGTATGTAGTCATCATTGACTCTAGGCCGAACGCACTCAATCACTTCAACTGAGCTTCTCAGTGTATTGCCCTGCAACAAAGTTTTCAATAATAAGACTTCTGAACAGATATCATTTAGTTTTGTTTTCTTATGTAACTAAACGTAACAAGATAAGTCGATTGGCTTACCACTCTGTCCAAGATCGGTCCTGCCTCCACCTGCCTTCCTGCACGAGTGGACCGGTCGTACGTCATGTCCTCATCATCGGAGGACTCGATGTCGGCGTAGTCAGTTTTAGTCCACTGTAGCCTGAGCCTGCACCTTGTCGAACGCTGGTACCAAGCTTGGTACCGCCTGAACTCACGGTTCATGTGCGGCTCGTTGTTGTCGTCCAGGTTGTCGTGCATCTCCTCCCATTCCTCAATGTAGGATTGGTGGTGCCTCTCCTAGTCAAAAATCTTCTTGTTCCTCTGATGATCCAACCTGCACGTATGTCATCGTTACATTAATCCATGTATGTGGCACCATATTATAAGAAATGGACCATCATCATGAGATATTTGAAATATCAAAACACTTACTTGTGTAAGTCAACGCCAGTCGAGAACAGAGGCATAGGCCAAAGCTGTCTCACTCCAAATTGGCGTGCAACCCTATCTGGCAGGTGGTACTCGACAGCATAGAAGCAGATTAGAGGGCACCTCATCCTATAGAAGTAGTCGTCGGCCCCACATACGTTGCTCAGCTGAAAAGGAAGTGCGTCCTCTCCACCATACGGCTCCCACTCCACCTGCATCATGTCCAAATAAGATGTCAGATGGTATACTAATCCTTTTAAAAGCAGCATGGAAAATAAAATTTACTTACACTAGAAGTCATCAGCGAATCTAGCTCGTTCGTGTACTCAATGTACGCCCGGTCTATCCTCGTGTGCGAAACCCTGACCTGGTCCCAAAGGTCCGCCCACGTCGGCTGGCGACTTGGAGGCTAACCTTGGAACCACTCACGACGAGCCAGTACCTCTAGACGACCAACTAGAAAACGAGCCCACATCCACAGCTGTAACAGGTACACGCATCCACCAAGTGACGGGTTCACCGTAGACCTACGACACCCCTCGCACAGCTGCCGGTATAGAAAACACAAGACTGCAGAGCCCCAGCTGTACTGACCCACCTGGTCCCAGTTACTGAGGCAGTGGATCCACATCCAGGACGCATTGTCACCCGTCGCGTCGGGAAAGAGAACGCAAGCAAAAAGGTGTAGGATCCACACCCGGTAGTAGTACCCAACCGTCTCCTCATCTGCCTCCTTGGGGCACTGTGCGAACTCTGTACGTAGCCATGAGATGGGATGTAACACCCCGGTGTTATGCCTGCATTTAGGCATTGCTAATCATACATATCGTGCATCATCAAGCATCCTATTCATACATGCGTAATCTTGCATATAACAACTGAAACATTACTTCGAAACATACGAAACATGTTTGTGAAAAGTAAATGATGCATACACTTATTAGAATTGTTTTGCCCTGAAATTTTCTTGCTAGGTTAGTAAAACATGTTTGACTGCTATTGTAAATCAGCTAGCAATAATTAGTTCAATTTTTTGGAGCAATGTTTGTATTCAAAGTAATTCAAAATTTTGCTTTCAAAATAATTCTCCAAAATGAGGGTTTTGAATTAAAATTTACTTTGATTCTATAATTCAAAATATAGATAGAATTGGACTTTGGTCATAAAAGCAAAGTTGTAGGGAATTAAATTCTAAGCAACTTTCATTTTTGGTACATTTTCAAAAGAGGTCATTTTCTTGCTCAAAATAATATTTGAAAACTGTTATTTGAAAATTTATTGAAAATGGAAATTTAAAAGAATGTTTCTGTTTTCGCGGGCCGCCGCCTCCTTTCCGGCCCAGCCCCGCAAGCCGGCCCAGCGAAGCCCCCGCGCGCGCCTCGCCTCGGCCCAGCCCCGCGCCGCGCCAGCCCGGCCTGCCTCCGCGCGCCGCGCCTTCTTCTCCCGCGCGCCGTGCCCGTCGCCGCGCCACGTCCTGACCGCGTCAGGCGATGTCCGCCGCGTGTCCGCCACGCGCCCGGCTAGCTCTGACCACGCAGCGCGCTGGCGGGCTTGAAGAGGAGCGCGCCCTGCTGCCAGTCGCACGCGCTCTGCCTTCACTCCTCCCGCACTTCCTCTCCTTCTCCTCCCGAGCCGCGAGCCCTGAGCTCCGCCCTCGCCGCGCCCGAGCTCCGCCGGCGTCAAACTCCCGCACCACCGCGCCATTCTCCAATTCGTCGCGCCCGCAGCTCCGCCTCGCCTTCCTTGAGGTCGCGCTCGAGCTTACTCCGCCTTCCGAGCACAGGTCGGACCTCCCCGCGTCTCGCCGCCGACGGCCATGGCGCCGCTGTGCACGGCCGCCATGGAACCCGTCTTCCTTCTCCCCTCCAGCCTCGCCTAGCTACCCTACCGAGCTCGCCTTATCCTCGCACGTCTCCTGCGCTCGCTCGCTGGCGCTGCCGTGGTCGGAGACGGCCGCCGGCCGCTGGCCGAGCCCCGCCGTCGCGCCAGCGCGCGCTCCGGCAAGGCGCTCTGCCTCGGCTGGCCAGGCCGAGCCAGGCCGAGGGCTGACGCCCTGATGGGCCGTCCCCCTCCCTCGCGCTCAGGCCGCGCAGGCCGGCTGTGGCCGTGGGCCAGTTCATTTCCGTGGGCCGGCCCAGTAGCATTTAAATGATTTGTTTTCAATTTATTCACTATTATTTGAAAACAGAAATGGTTTGCAAAATATTTGGATACTCAAAGTTGCTCCAAATTTGTTGAAACAAATTTTTCTAGGTTCCTTATCACCAGATCTACTTGGGAAAAATAGTGCATGTCATTTTTGACATATTTTTCTGTAGGATTTTATTTAATCATGGATATTGCTGATAACTTGAAAAATAGGTAGAAAAATCTATAGGCTTCAGAAAAATATGATTTCAAGGTTGTTAATCTTATTATGTAATGTACTTCCTAGGAAAAATATATTTCATGCATGTGCTGTGGAAAAATTTTGAGGTGTAGTTCAAGTACCTTAAATGGCTGATTTTTGTTAATTTTGCTAGAGAGCAAAAATTGTATAAAACATGCATGTGGTAATTTTTGTATAGTGATTATTTACTGTTTAGAATCTAGGAAAAATACTAATTCTGTTGTTTGACACTTTTCATAGTACAAAGTAATTTCATGCTCATTTTTATGCTATAGCTTGTCATTTTTGTGTAGGATAGTTTACTTATCCAAATGCCATGAAATTTTTTTATGGTAGTCTGTTTAGGGTAGTATTATGCTACTGTAATTTTCTCAGAATTTTAGGAGCCTCAGAAATATAGGTTGCTATTCAAACCTATTATTAATTAGGGTTTAAGCAAGTGTTGCTTTAAGTGTGATTAAGAAATTAGTAAAGCTTTGGTGTATCTTTGAAGCATTTCATAAGATAGGTTAACTTAACATCTTAGTAGTAGAAGAGAATGCAGTAGATGACATGTGCTTGTAGTATAGTTCTTAGATGATGTTGACTACCTTGCATTTCAACATATCCATTGCATGCATCTCCTTCGATGCACCGTTTGCATAATCCCTTACGCGCATTGCATCATACAGGATCACAAACCGAGAACCCAGTCGTCATTCCCGAGGAGTCCGAGGAGCAGTTCGAGGTGCAGCAGCAGGAAGTGCCAGAAGCCGACGAGGAGGACGTTGAGGAACTTCCGGAGTGCCCCGATCACCGTCCGAGCTCCTTCGAGAGAGGCAAGCCCCGGAGCATTTTTCTCCCGGTTTGCAATGATTTAATTAAATGCTTTATTTTAATTGATGCATTACGTTCAGGAGTTGTTTGCAACCGTTGCTGCATTATACCTTGCTTACCTTTGTTATACTATATCCTTGTTACCCTGGTATCCGCAGTCGAGTAAATGCTTAGCTAGCTTAGACCGGTAGAAGTCGGGTGATTTCCTGTCACCTGCGAGCTATAGGTGGTTACCTGGATCTGCTTGGATGACTATGAAGTCATGGTATAACTAAGTGTTAAATGAAGTTGAGACCGGACGGAGACTTGCAGTGTTTTGGACTGTAGTGTTTTCCGTCTGTGTCGATTAAGGACCGGCCGTTGTTGGGCCTCGAGTCATGTTGAACGCATGCCTTACATTTAGCTGGCCGGATAAAGTACCTTCCGACCGCGAAGCTGAGAGGTTTTTCGGGCCGAGTAAATTGCCCGCAGCGCACTGTGCCGAAGCAGGTGTGGTAGGACACGGGGGCGGGATGATAAGGCCAAAGTGCAGTCGGTCGGCCCCCGGGTACATGTGGTTCCTGGCAAACTCGAGGTTCCTGGAAAGTTGACTCGGTGATCAATATCTCACTTTAGCGGGTGAGTGAGATTTGTGTAAGGAACAAATCACCAGCTGGTTAGGAATCGATTCGAATCGCCATCGCTCCTGGATAGTGAGCACTTGACTTGAGTTACTTCATCGTAGTAAATGTTATGGAACACTTGGACCGTTATAATGAATATGACAGTGTGGAAGTTGCTTAATGATCATTGGTTATCATTATCTGTTTAATCACATGTTTACTCTAGTATAGGTGCAAATCTAGTTGACAGGTTAATAATAATTAATTTGGCAATAATGCTTTTAGAAAGGTTCTTGAAATGCTAAAAATGCTTCCTTTTGCAAATGAGTCAGCTACCCTACTATAAAGCCCTTCATAATCCTTGGTGTCATTTATTTTCGGTTATGTCGGGTAAGTCTAGCTGAGTACCTTCTCGTACTCAGGGTTTTATTCCCACTTGTTGCAGATGGGCAGATGTACTATGGCTACTGTATCAACTGCCTGTATCCTGCGATGGGTGATGCTTAGGACCATGGGCATGGTCATTCCTTACGTCTCATCTGATGCTTTTGTTGGAGATGATCATTCGCTGGCACTATATTTGAACTCCATGTGAGTGTGCGTGGTTTTAAACAAATGACTTCCGCTACTTTTATTCGAACTTGTTTTGTAATAACTATGTTTAAACTCTGATGTATCTGTTATGTAAACCTTTATGTAATATGTGATTGGTGATCGCTAAACTTATTACGATCATGGCTGGGACATGAGTTGGTTTGAAATCCTTCGTGATTTCACGGACTACCGGGTTATACGGGCTTAAGTTTGCTAAATCGTCTGCTCTGGCGAATGATTTTCTTACTTAATTTCGTATAATTGGTCGGTTCTGTTACAGCTGGCATCAGAGCATGGTTTAGCGTGTTACTGTTCACAAGTGTATTTAAAACAAAAAGGCATTTGAAAAACGTGATTTTCAAAATCTAAAGTGTGCCAGTGATCATATCCTTTATGCCCAGTTAAGGACTTTAGGTGGCTTAATTAAGTACTGACTGGGGTTCTTGCATCATATTTCTCTTTCGTCGCTCATACGGCGTGCTATTGTATGAGTGCCACTTGTTTGAGTGGTAATGAATGGATCATTTGCCTCTACGCCTCGGTAAGTGTGAGTTGTGAGAGCATGATCGGATACACCGCCGATCTAGGGTGAATGATTATATGATGCTGGAGTAATTACGTGTTCTACGCATGTTTTACAAAGGTATCTCATGAATGGGTCTTCCTTCTATGGAGGCGATGCCGTCAATAGGACGATGGTTCGGGTAGTTACTACCGTTGTACACGTATCTGGGGATTCGTGTAGAGCGTGTAGATAAAACTTTACTGCTTTTATGCATTCATGGGGAATTGGGCTGAAATGAATTTTCTGCAGGTACATAATAACGCTATCGTGTAGAACGTATTAGCTACGTATTGAGAGATCGTTGTATGCCACCGAATTAGTCGTTAGAAATTATTTATTTCCTAAGTTTGTGAGAACGTACGACCCGTACATACATCATGTTACTTGTGCATCTCATTCATCCCATGCATACCTCCCCTTATAAATTGATTATCTCATTTTGATAAAAGTGTATCACCTAAAATATGTTTCCCCGAAGTAATAAGAGAACTTTTGCTACAGATGGCCCGCACGAAGCAGACCGCCCGTAAGTCCACCGGAGGAAGAGCACCCCGACGTCCGTTGGCCCTGAGGGAGCACCGCACCACGGACACCTTCTTGAGCGAGTTTGGCATGCCGACCTTGCTTTGGAGAGTGCTCCATGATGTGGGGTACCCAGAGGGTCAAGAGCCGGTGTACTCTTGGAATGAGAGCCAGTTGACAGATGATGGACTTGCAGTGGTGGAGATCACGGTTCCTGCTCTCGGTGATGCTCCAGATTGGGATGGTTGGCATTTGGAGTTTGAGGGTCGCACTCCGGCTGAGGGTGCAGAGGGAGCAGCCTTCCGTGTCATCCGGGACATTATGAGCAGGTTTCCCAGTGAGCTTGCTGCAGCTCTAGCTGGTACTTTTCCTAGGGATGATCCTCGTGATGCCATTTGGGTTCAGCCTCAAGGAAGTGCATTGGTCAGAGGTCCAGCTGAAGGACAGGCTAGTGACAACTAGGCAATGAGTGCTATGTTCGCCGCCATCAGAGCATATGAGGGTCTTGAGAGTACCTACTGGACTTTGACTGGCTTGCGTAGTGAGGATAAGCTCAAAGGGCAGAAGCAGAAGAAGAGACAGGCACGAGCCATAGCTAGCTTGCAGGAGCAATTGGCTGATATGAACTTACAGCGAGATCAGGCGGTTGAGAGAGGTGATAGAGCTATGCAGCGAGTGCATACGTTGACTCAAGCCAACAACAATGCAGACCGCATGATTGGACAGTTGGTTCAGGAAAGGAATGAAGCCTGGAACGCAAGAAA
The DNA here is from genome assembly GCF_019320115.1 of Miscanthus floridulus. Lineage (NCBI taxonomy): Eukaryota > Viridiplantae > Streptophyta > Magnoliopsida > Poales > Poaceae > Miscanthus > Miscanthus floridulus. Next base: position 1,833,759 of record NC_089595.1, on the reverse strand, counting down.
CCTTCTGCTGCAGAGAGTCGATGAGCTAGAGGAATACAACGGCAACCTGCACGAGGAGTTTCACGTGCTCTACAATGGGGTTGGCCCATATGCTCCACCGAATGCCGCTGGCATGGACATCGACGACGACAACCAGAACGAGCCTGTAGTTTCACCTGGAGGCGATGGTGACGTCTCCGATCCCGACGATGGCCCCGAGGAGTAGGCTAGTTGCCTTGCGTTAGTATCTAGGTCTTGTCGCGATGACCTTTCTTTTGTTGGCATGTAATCCATCGTATGTTGTTTCAAACGTATGAGACTTGGCATGTGGTTGGAACTTGAATTTCAAATGCGATATCTGAACGCATAAAAAGTCCAGTGTATGTATGCTGGCAATGTGATTTTATGGACGCGATGTTTGCCGTTTAAGTATTTCGATTAAGTGCTGTCGTTTTAATTGGAATGCGATTGTTGTGCCTCTGTTTTATTGTATGAATTTATTCTCTCCAGTAAATTCAGTACGGCATAAGTTTTCCTTCACTCGCAATTATTACAGCTTCACTCAATCGTTACTTGTTGCTGAAATATGCAGATGACAAACACTCGCCGAACCACGTATGAAGCCGCTGAGCCCGGTGCTAATGGTACGGGGACTGGTGGTGGTGGTGGAAACCATGGAAACAACAATGAACCTCCCCATGAACCACATTTGCCACCTCCTCCCCCATTTACCCCCGAGATGTTTCTCGCACAGCTGCTTGGGAGTCAGCGCAACACGGAACAATCCCAGAAGAACATGGAAGATTTTCTGCGCACCATAGCCAACAACGTGCAACGTGGTAACAATCAAGGCAGTGGCATGGGAGTAAACCAATATAGCAGCTTCAAAGATTTCATGGACACCAGGCCACCCGTATTCAAGGAAGCAACAGAGCCACTCGATGCTGAGGAATGGATCAACACGATGGAAGATAAATTCCGTGTGTTAAGGATGACTGAGGTTCTGAAAACAGAGTATGCTGCACTTCAATTGCAGGGACCGGCGGGAATGTGGTGGAAGCACCATCGCACCACCTTCCCTCCAAATGCTCAGATTTCTTGGAGAGAGTTTGCTGAGGCTTTCCGTGGAGTCTATATTCCACCAGGGCTGACCGAAATGAAGTTGGGAGAGTTTCTGGCATTGAACCAGGGCACCAAAACCGTGACGCAATACCTGCATGCCTTCAACAACTTGTGTCGCTATGCTCCCGACATGGTTGACACAGATGCTAAAAGAATAGCCAGTTTCAAGAGAGGACTCAATCCAAAAATGATGAAGCATGTTGGTACCAATAACCATGTCAGATTCAATGACTTCATCAGCGACTGTTTGAAGCAGGAGAAGAATAACAACGCCAGCACCGTAGCCAAGACACGCAAGAGAGCCTTTGAAGGTGGGCCATCTCAAGCTAGAGCACCTATGGGAAGTCGTCCTCCATATCGCCCATCGGCACCTGGTGCTAGATTCAGGCCACCTCAGCCAAGAAGCCAAAATTTCTATGGACCTCAGAAGCCGTACAAGATGGCAGTACAGCCCAACAAAGCAGCCGCAACTGCGGTACAAGGCGGTTCCAAGGGAGCTGTGGGATCTGCCGGGACAGTGAGAGGACCCTGCTATAACTGTGATCAACTCGGTCATTTCTCGAAGTTTTGTCCGTACCCGCCCAAGAAGAAGCAGCAGACTTATAATGCTAGAGTGCATAGTACAACAGTGGATGAAATTCCAGAGGGAGAGCCCGTCACTGCTGGTAAGTTTCCTGTCAACGAAAACCCTGCAGTTGTTCTATTTGATTCTGGATCATCGCATTCTTTTATGAGTCAAGCATTTGCACAGAAACATGAACAACTATGCACAGAATTGGGTTATGGTTACCGTATAAGTTCAGCAGGGGCTGATGTTTTGACCAACCGGATGGTTCGAGGGGCAACCCTTGAATTAGGTAGCAGGAAGTTCCGAGTGAACTTGATAGTTATGCCTGGGTTAGTCTTGGATGTCATTATAGGGATGAATTGGATGAAGGATTGGGGAGCAGTCATAGATACTGGAAGTCGAGTACTTACCCTTAAGGATCCACTGGGTGAGGGTACTTTCCAAGTACCATTGCCTCGGAGAACAGACCTTATAAGTGTTACATGTGCTACGGCAGTCATTCCTATTCATCAGATTCCGGTAGTGTGTGAATTTCCGGATGTATTCCCGGATGAGCTACCTGGTCTTCCGCCAGATAGGGAGATTGAGTTTGGAATTGAGTTAGTCCCCGGAACAGCTCCGATTTCAAGGAGACCCTATCGGATGCCTCCAGATGAGTTAGCTGAGCTAAAGAAGCAATTAGAAGAATTGTCAAAAAAGGGGTTTATTCGGCCAAGCAAGTCTGAATGGGGATGTCCCGCTTTGTTTGTGAAGAAAAAGAAAGAGGGCACGTTGAGAATGTGCGTAGATTATAGGCCACTCAATGCTGTGACCGTCAAGAATAAATATCCCTTGCCACATATTGATGTTCTGTTTGACCAATTATCCAAGGCCAAGGTGTTCTCAAAAATAGATTTGAGATCTGGTTATCATCAGATTAAGATTAGGCCACAGGATATACCAAAAACTGCATTTTCCACCAGATACGGGTTGTATGAGTATCTTGTCATGTCTTTTGGCTTGATAAATGCTCCTGCATACTTTATGTTTTTGATGAATACAGTTTTCATGCCAGAATTGGATAAGTTTGTGGTAGTGTTCATCGATGACATTCTGGTGTACTCCGAGAACGAGAAAGATCACGAAGAGCATCTGAGAACTGTCTTGACCAGACTTAGAGACCATCAATTGTATGCTAAGTTTAGCAAATGCGAATTCTGGTTGAAGGAAGTTCCTTTCCTGGGTCACATTCTGTCAGAGAATGGAGTTTCAGTCGATCCAAGTAAGGTGCAAGAAGTTATGAATTGGAAAGCACCGACCTCAGTTCCTGAGATTAGAAGTTTCTTAGGACTGGCGGGTTATTACCGTCGCTTTATACCAGATTTCTCGAAGATCGCCAAACCGATGACAAGCCTCCTTCAGAAGGATCATAAATTTGTGTGGACAGAAGAGTGTGAAGCAGCTTTCCACACTTTGCAGAAACTATTGACCACTGCTCCTGTTCTAGCACAACCAGATCTTGAGAAACCATTTGATGTGTTTTGCGACGCATCGAAAACTGGATTAGGCTGTGTACTTATGCAAGAAAGGAGAGTCATTGCTTATGCATCACGTCAATTGAGAAAACACGAGGTCAACTATCCAACACATGATCTTGAACTTGCTGCAGTTGTGCACGCTCTAAAAATTTGGAGACATTACCTACTTGGTAATGTGTGCAATATTTTCACGGATCACAAGAGTCTTAAGTATATCTTTACCCAACCAGAGCTAAACATGAGACAACGTAGATGGTTGGAATTGATCAAAGATTACAACTTGAATGTGCAATATCATCCTGGTAAAGCCAATGTAGTGGCAGATGCT